>NW_027525129.1:0-23534 GCF_052094955.1 Ictidomys tridecemlineatus
TGCTGAGATTTCAGGCAACTCGTTGTTTTTTGGAAGCTTGGCAACCCCTTTCCATGAAAGTGATTTTCGCCAGTCTCTGCTTAGGGCTACATCAACTGCAAACAAAGAATAGAGATAGAAAATGAAACTTCTTTATTGTGTCAAGTTCCAAAGAGCTAGCACAAACCGTGTTTGATTTAGAGTTTCAAATACATGTATCCTTATAGGAGAAAACAGAGTGAAACCTAAAAATGAAAACGGTTACTGCAAACGAATGGTTGAACCTAGAAAAACGTAATTTGGTGAGCCAGTGGTTTTGGTGTACTGATCATTACCTGAAAGAATCATCAAGATTGGGTGAAAAAATGTTTGCTGAGATTTCAGGAAACTCACAGTTTTTTGGAAGCTTGGCAACCCCTTTCCATGAAAGTGATTTTCGCCAGTCTCTGCTTAGGGCTACATCAACAGCAAACAAAGCATAGAGATAGAACTTGAAAGTGCTTTATTGTGTCAAGTTTCAAAGAGCTAGCACAAAGCGTGTTTGATTTAGAGTTCCAAATACATGTATCCCTATAGGAGAAAACAGAGTGAAACCTAAAAATGAAAACGGTTACTGCAAATGAAAGGTTGAACTAGAAGAACGAAATTTGGTGAGCCAAGTGGTTTTGGTGTACTGATCATTACCTGAAAGAATCATTAAGATTGGGTGAAAAAATGTTTGCTGAGATTTGTTTGAACTCGTAGTTTTTTGGAAGCTTGGCAACCCCTTTCCATGAAAGTGATTTTCGCCAGTCTCTGCTTAGGGCTACATCAACAGCAACAAAGCATAGAGATAGAACTTGAAAGTGCTTTATTGTGTCAAGTTTCAAAGAGCTAGCACAAACCGTGTTTGATTTAGAGTTCCAAATACATGTATCCCTATAGGAGAAAACAGAGTGAAACCTAAAAATGAAAACGGTTACTGCAAATGAAAGGTTGAACCTAGAAGAACGAAATTTGGTGAGCCAAGTGGTTTTAGTGTACTGATCATTACCTGAAAGAAATCATCAAGATTGGGTGAAAAAATGTTTGCTGAGATTTCAGGCAAATCGTAGTTTTATGGAAGCTTGGCAACCCCTTTCCATGAAAGGGATTTTCGCCAGTCTTTGCTTAGGGCTACAAAAACAGCAAACAAATCATAGAGATAGAACTTGAAACTGCTTTATTGTGTCAAGTTTCAAAGAGCTAGCAAAAACCGTGTTTGATTTAGAGTTCCAAATACATGTATCCCTATAGGAGAAAACAGAGTGAAACCTAAAAATGAAAATGGTTACTGCAAACAAACGGTTTAACCTAGAAGAACGAAATTTGGTGAGCCAAGTGGTTTTTGTGTACTGATCATTACCTGAAAGAATCATCAAGATTGGGTGAAAAATGTATGCTGAGATTTCAGGCATATCGTAGTTTTTTGGAGGCTTGGCAACCCCTTTTTATGAAAGTGATTTTCGCCAGTCTCTGCTTAGGGCTACATCAACAGCAAACAAAGAATAGAGATAGAACATGAAACTTCTTTATTGTGTCAAGTTTCAAAGAGCTAGCACAAGCCGTGTTTGATTTAGAGTTCCAAATACATGTATCCCTATAGGAGAAAACAGAGTGAAACCTAAAAATGAAAACGTTACTGCAAACGAACGGTTTAACCTAGAAGAACGAAATTTGGTGAGCCAAGTGGATTTGGTGTAGTGATCATTACCTGAAAGAATCATCAAGATTGGGTGAAAAAATGTTTGCCTGAGATTTCAGGCAACTCGTAGTTTTTTGGAAGCTTGGCAACCCCTTTCCATGAAAGTGATTTTCGCCAGTCTCTGCTTAGGGCTACATCAACAGCAAACAAAGCATAGAGATAGAACATGAAAATTATTTATTGTGTCAAGTTTCAAAGAGCTAGCACAAACCGTGTTTGATTTAGAGTTTCAAATACATGTATCCCTATAGGAGAAAACAGAGAGAAACCTAAAATTGAAAACGGTTACTGCAAACGAACGGTTGAACCTAGAATAACGAAATTTGATGAGCCAAGTGGTTTTGGTGTACTGATCATTACCTGAAAGAATCTTCAAGATTGGGTGAAAAAATGTTTTGAGATATCAGGCAACTCGTAGTTTTTTGGTAGCTTGGCAACCCCTTTCCATGAAAGTGATTTTCGCCAGTCTCTGCTTAGGGCTACATCAACAGCAAACAAAGCATAGAGATAGAACTTTAAACTGCTTTATTGTGTCAAGTTTCAAAGAGCTAGCACAAACCGTTTTGATTTAGAGTCCAAATACATGTATCCCTATAGGAGGAAACAGAGTGAAACCTAAAATGAAAACGGTTACTGCAAACGAACGGTTGAACCTAGAAAAAGGTAATTTGGTGAGCCAAGTGGCTTCGGTGTACTGATCATTACCTGAAAGAATCATCAAGATTGGGTGAAAAAATGTTTGCTGAGATTTCAGGAAACTCACAGTTTTTTGAAAGCTTGGCAACCCCTTTCCATGGAAGTGATTTTCGCCAGTCTCTGCTTAGGGCTACATCAACAGCAAAGAAAGCATAGAGATAGAACTTGAAACTGCTTTATTGTGTCAAGTTTCAATAAGCTAGCACAAACTGTGTTTGATTTAGAGTTCCAAATACATGTATCCCTATAGGAGAAAACAGATTGAAACCTAAAAATGAAAACGCTAACTGCAAACGAACGGTTGAACCTAGAAGAACGAAATTTGGTGAGCCAAGTTGTTTTGGTGTAGTAATCATTACCTGAAAGAATCATCAAGATTGGGTGAAAAAATGTTTGCTGAGATTTCAGGCAACTCGTAGTTTTTTGGAAGCTTGGCAACCCCTTTCCATAAAAGTGATTTTCGCCAGTCTCTGCTTAGGGCTACATCAACAGCAAACAAAGCATAGAGATAGAACGTGAAACTGCTTTATTGTGTCATGTTTCAAAGAGCTAGCACAAACCGTGTTTGATTTAGAGTTCCAAATACATGTATCCCTATAAGAGAAAACAGAGTGAAACCTAAAAATGAAAACGGTTACTGCAAAAGTACGGTTGAACCTAGAGAACGATATTTGGTGAGCAAAGCGGTTTTGGTGTACTGATCATTACCTGAAAGAATCATCAAGATTGGGTGAAAAAATGTTTGCTGAGATTTCAGGCAACTTGTAGTTTTTTGGAAGCTTGGCAACCCCTTTCCATAAAAGTGATTTTCGCCAGTCTCTGCTTAGGGCTACAACAACAGCAAACAAAGCATAGAGATAGAACTTGAAACTGCTTTATTTTATCAAGTTTCAAAGAGCTAGCACAAACCGTGTTTGATTTAGAGTTCCAAATACATGTATCCCTATAGGAGAAAACTGAGTGAAACCTAAAAATGAAAACAGTTACTGCAAACGAACGGATGAACCTAGAAGAACGAAATTTGGTGAGCCAAGTGGTTTTGGTGTACTGATCATTACCTGAAACAATCATCAAGATTGGGTGAAAAAATGTTTACTGAGATTTGATTGAACTCGTAGTTTTTTGGAAGCTTGGCAACCCCTTTCCATGAAAGAGATTTTCGCCAGTCGCTGCTTAGGGCTACATCAACAGCAAACAAAGCATAGAGATAGAACTTGAAACTGCTTTATTGTGTCAAGTTTCAAAGAGCTAGCACAAACCGTTTTTGATTTAGAGTTCCAAATACATGTATCCCTATAGGAGAAAACAGAGTGAAACCTAAAATGAAAATGGTTACTGCAAATGAACGGTTGAACCTAGAAGAACGAAATTTGTTGAGCCAAGTGGTTTTGGTGTACTGATCATTACCTGAAAGAATCATTAAGATTGGGTGAAAAAATGTTTGCTGAGATTTGTTTGAACTCGTAGTTTTTTGGAAGCTTGGCAACCCCTTTCCATGAAAGTGATTTTCGCCAGTCTCTGCTTAGGGCTACATCAACAGCAAACAAAGCATAGAGATAGAACTTGAAACTGCTTTATTGAGTCAAGTTTCAAAGAGCTAGCACAAACCGTGTTTGATTTAGAGTTCCAAATTCATGTATCCCTATAGAGAAAACAGAGTGAAACCTCAAAATGAAAAAGGTTACTGCAAACAAACGGTTGAACCTAGAAGAACGAAAATTGGTGAGCCAAGTGGTTTTGGTGTACTGATCATTACCTGAAAGAATCATCAAGATTGGGTGAAAAAATGTTTGCTGAGATTTCCGACAACTCGTAGTTTTTTGGAAGCTTGGCAACCCCTTTCCATGAACGTGATTTTCGCCAGTCTCTGTTTAGGGCTACAGCAAGAGCAAACACACCATAAAGATAGAACTTGAAACTGCTTTATTGTGTTAAGTTTCAAAGAGCTAGCACTTTTTGATTCAGAGTTGCAAATACATGTATCCCTATAGGAGAAAACAGAGTGAAACCTAAAAATGAAAACGGTTACTGCAAACGAACGGTTGAACCTAGATGAACGAAATTTGGTGAGCTGAGTGGTTTTGGTGTACTGATCATTACCTGAAAGAATCATCAAGATTTGGTGAAAAAATGTTTGCTGAGATTTCAGGCAACTCGTAGTTTTTTGGAAGCTTGGCAACCCCTTTCCATAAAAGTGATTTTCGCCAGTCTCTGCTTAGGGCTACATCAACAGCAAACAAAGCATAGAGATAGAACGTGAAACTGCTTTATTGTGTCATGTTTCAAAGAGCTAGCACAAACCGTGTTTGATTTAGAGTTCCAAATACATGTATCCCTATAAGAGAAAACAGAGTGAAACCTAAAAATGAAAACGGTTACTGCAAAAGTACGGTTGAACCTAGAGAACGATATTTGGTGAGCAAAGCGGTTTTGGTGTACTGATCATTACCTGAAAGAATCATCAAGATTGGGTGAAAAAATGTTTGCTGAGATTTCAGGCAACTTGTAGTTTTTTGGAAGCTTGGCAACGCCTTTCCATGAAAGTGATTTCCGCCAGTCTCTGCTTAGGGCTACATCAACAGCAAACAAAGCATAGAGATAGAACTTGAAACTGATTTATTGTGTCAAATTTCAAAGAGCTAGCCCAAACCGTGTTTGATTTAGAGTTCCAAATACATGTATCCCTATAGGAGAAAACAGAGTGAAACCTAAAAATGAAAACGGTTACTGCATACGAACGCTTTAACCTAGAAGAACGAAATTTGGTGAGCCACGTGGTTTTGGTGTACTGATCATTACCTGAAAGAATCATCAAGATGGGTGAAAAAATGTTTGCTGAGATTTCAGGCAACTCGTAGTTTTTTGGAAGCTTGGCAACCCCTTTCCAGGAAAGTGATTTTCGCCAGTCTCTGCTTAGGGCTACATCAACAGCAAACAAAGCATAGAGATAGAACTTGAAACTGCTTTATTGTGTCAAGATTCAAAGAGCTAGCTCAAACCGTGTTTGATTTAGAGTTCCAAATACATGTATCCCTATAGGAAAAAACAGAGTGACCCTAAAAATGAAAACGGTTACTGCAAACGAACGGTTGAACCTAGAAGAACGAAATTTGGTGATCGAAGTGGTTTTGTTGTACTGATCATTACCTGAAGGAATCATCAAGATTGGGTGAAAAAATGTTTGCTGAGATTTCAGGCAACTCGTAGTTTTTTGGAAGCTTGGCAACCCCTTTCCATGAAAGTGATTTTCGCCAGTCTCTGCTTAGGGCTACATCAACAGCAAACAAAGCATAGAGATAGAACTTGAAACTGCTTTATTGTGTCAAGTTTCAAAGAGCTAGCACAAACCGTGTTTGATTTACATTTCCAAATACATGTATCCCTATAGGAGAAAACAGAGTGAAAAGTAAAAATGAAAACGGTTACTGCAAAGAACGGTTTAACCTAGAAGAACGAAATTTGGTGAGCCAAGCATTTTTGGTGTACTGATCATTACCTGAAAGAATCATCACGATTGGGTTAAAAAATGTTTGCTGAGATTTCAGGTAACTCGTAGTTTTTTGGAAGCTTGGCAACCCCTTTCCATGAAAGTGATTTTCACCAGTCTCTGCTTAGGGCTACATCAACAGCAAACAAAGCATAAAGATAGAACTTGAAACTGCTTTATTGTGTCATTTTTCAAAGAGCTAGCACAAACCGTGTTTGATTTAGAGTTCCAAATACATGTATCCCTATAGGAGAAAACAGAGTGAAACCTAAAAATGAAAACCATTACTGCAAACGAACGGTTGAACCTAGAAGAACGAAATTTGGTGAGCCAAGTGGTTTTGGTGTACTGATCATTACCTGAAAGAATCATCAAGATTGGTTGAAAAATTTTTGCCTAGATTTCAGGCTACTCGCACTTTTTTGGAAGCTTGCCAACCCCTTTCCATGAAAGTGATTTTCGCCAGTCTCTGCTTAGGGCTACAACAACAGCAAACAAAGCATAGAGATAGAACTTGAAACTGCTTTATTGTGTCAAGTTTCAAAGAGCTAGCACACACCGTGTTTGATTTAGAGTTCCAAATACATGTATTTCTATAAGAGAAAACGGAGTGAAACCTAAAAATGAAAACGGTTACTGCAAAAGAACGGTTGAACCTAGAGAACGATATTTGGTGAGCCAAGCGGTTTTGGTGTAC
Organism: Ictidomys tridecemlineatus; assembly: GCF_052094955.1. NCBI lineage: Eukaryota > Metazoa > Chordata > Mammalia > Rodentia > Sciuridae > Ictidomys > Ictidomys tridecemlineatus. The sequence continues at coordinate 6,583 of NW_027525129.1, forward strand.
TGATCATTACCTGAAAGAATCATCAAGATTGGGTGAAAAAATGTTTGCTGAGTTTTCCGACAACTCGTAGTTTTTTGGAAGCTTGGCAACCCCTTTCCATGCAAGTGATTTTCGCTAGTCTCTGCTTAGGGCTACATCAACAGCAAACAAAGCATAGAGATAGAACTTGAAACTGCTTTATTGTGTCAAGTTTCAAAGAGCTAGCACAAACCGTTTTTGATTTAGAGTTCCAAATACATGTATCCCTATAGGAGAAAACAGAGTGAAACCTAAAATGAAAATGGTTACTGCAAATGAACGGTTGAACCTAGAAGAACGAAATTTGTTGAGCCAAGTGGTTTTGGTGTACTGATCATTACCTGAAAGAATCATTAAGATTGGGTGAAAAAATGTTTGCTGAGATTTGTTTGAACTCGTAGTTTTTTGGAAGCTTGGCAACCCCTTTCCATGAAAGTGATTTTCGCCAGTCTCTGCTTAGGGCTACATCAACAGCAAACAAAGCATAGAGATAGAACTTGAAACTGCTTTATTGAGTCAAGTTTCAAAGAGCTAGCACAAACCGTGTTTGATTTAGAGTTCCAAATTCATGTATCCCTATAGAGAAAACAGAGTGAAACCTCAAAATGAAAAAGGTTACTGCAAACAAACGGTTGAACCTAGAAGAACGAAAATTGGTGAGCCAAGTGGTTTTGGTGTACTGATCATTACCTGAAAGAATCATCAAGATTGGGTGAAAAAATGTTTGCTGAGATTTCCGACAACTCGTAGTTTTTTGGAAGCTTGGCAACCCCTTTCCATGAACGTGATTTTCGCCAGTCTCTGTTTAGGGCTACAGCAAGAGCAAACACACCAGAAAGATAGAACTTGAAACTGCTTTATTGTGTTAAGTTTCAAAGAGCTAGCACTTTTTGATTCAGAGTTGCAAATACATGTATCCCTATAGGAGAAAACAGAGTGAAACCTAAAAATGAAAACGGTTACTGCAAACGAACGGTTGAACCTAGATGAACGAAATTTGGTGAGCTGAGTGGTTTTGGTGTACTGATCATTACCTGAAAGAATCATTAAGATTGGGTGAAAAAATGTTTGCTGAGATTTGTTTGAACTCGTAGTTTTTTGGAAGCTTGGCAACCCCTTTCCATGAAAGTGATTTTCGCCAGTCTCTGCTTAGGGCTACATCAACAGCAAACAAAGCATAGAGATAGAACTTGAAACTGCTTTATTGAGTCAAGTTTCAAAGAGCTAGCACAAACCGTGTTTGATTTAGAGTTCCAAATTCATGTATCCCTATAGAGAAAACAGAGTGAAACCTAAAAATGAAAACGGTTACTGCAAATGAAAGGTTGAACCTAGAAGAACGAAATTTGGTGAGCCAAGTGGTTTTAGTGTACTGATCATTACCTGAAAGAATCATCAAGATTGGGTGAAAAAATGTTTGCTGAGATTTCAGGCAAATCGTAGTTTTATGGAAGCTTGGCAACCCCTTTCCATGAAAGGGATTTTCGCCAGTCTTTGCTTAGGGCTACAAAAACAGCAAACAAATCATAGAGATAGAACTTGAAACTGCTTTATTGTGTCAAGTTTCAAAGAGCTAGCAAAAACCGTGTTTGATTTAGAGTTCCAAATACATGTATCCCTATAGGAGAAAACAGAGTGAAACCTAAAAATGAAAATGGTTACTGCAAACAAACGGTTTAACCTAGAAGAACGAAATTTGGTGAGCCAAGTGGTTTTTGTGTACTGATCATTACCTGAAAGAATCATCAAGATTGGGTGAAAAAATGTATGCTGAGATTTCAGGCATATCGTAGTTTTTTGGAGGCTTGGCAACCCCTTTTTATGAAAGTGATTTTCGCCAGTCTCTGCTTAGGGCTACATCAACAGCAAACAAAGAATAGAGATAGAACATGAAACTTCTTTATTGTGTCAAGTTTCAAAGAGCTAGCACAAGCCGTGTTTGATTTAGAGTTCCAAATACATGTATCCCTATAGGAGAAAACAGAGTGAAACCTAAAAATGAAAACGGTTACTGCAAACGAACGGTTTAACCTAGAAGAACGAAATTTGGTGAGCCAAGTGGATTTGGTGTAGTGATCATTACCTGAAAGAATCATCAAGATTGGGTGAAAAAATGTTTGCCTGAGATTTCAGGCAACTCGTAGTTTTTTGGAAGCTTGGCAACCCCTTTCCATGAAAGTGATTTTCGCCAGTCTCTGCTTAGGGCTACATCAACAGCAAACAAAGCATAGAGATAGAACATGAAAATTATTTATTGTGTCAAGTTTCAAAGAGCTAGCACAAACCGTGTTTGATTTAGAGTTTCAAATACATGTATCCCTATAGGAGAAAACAGAGAGAAACCTAAAATTGAAAACGGTTACTGCAAACGAACGGTTGAACCTAGAATAACGAAATTTGATGAGCCAAGTGGTTTTGGTGTACTGATCATTACCTGAAAGAATCTTCAAGATTGGGTGAAAAAATGTTTTGAGATATCAGGCAACTCGTAGTTTTTTGGTAGCTTGGCAACCCCTTTCCATGAAAGTGATTTTCGCCAGTCTCTGCTTAGGGCTACATCAACAGCAAACAAAGCATAGAGATAGAACTTTAAACTGCTTTATTGTGTCAAGTTTCAAAGAGCTAGCACAAACCGTTTTTGATTTAGAGTCCAAATACATGTATCCCTATAGGAGGAAACAGAGTGAAACCTAAAAATGAAAACGGTTACTGCAAACGAACGGTTGAACCTAGAAAAAGGTAATTTGGTGAGCCAAGTGGCTTCGGTGTACTGATCATTACCTGAAAGAATCATCAAGATTGGGTGAAAAAATGTTTGCTGAGATTTCAGGAAACTCACAGTTTTTTGAAAGCTTGGCAACCCCTTTCCATGGAAGTGATTTTCGCCAGTCTCTGCTTAGGGCTACATCAACAGCAAAGAAAGCATAGAGATAGAACTTGAAACTGCTTTATTGTGTCAAGTTTCAATAAGCTAGCACAAACTGTGTTTGATTTAGAGTTCCAAATACATGTATCCCTATAGGAGAAAACAGATTGAAACCTAAAAATGAAAACGCTAACTGCAAACGAACGGTTGAACCTAGAAGAACGAAATTTGGTGAGCCAAGTTGTTTTGGTGTAGTAATCATTACCTGAAAGAATCATCAAGATTGGGTGAAAAAATGTTTGCTGAGATTTCAGGCAACTCGTAGTTTTTTGGAAGCTTGGCAACCCCTTTCCATAAAAGTGATTTTCGCCAGTCTCTGCTTAGGGCTACATCAACAGCAAACAAAGCATAGAGATAGAACGTGAAACTGCTTTATTGTGTCATGTTTCAAAGAGCTAGCACAAACCGTGTTTGATTTAGAGTTCCAAATACATGTATCCCTATAAGAGAAAACAGAGTGAAACCTAAAAATGAAAACGGTTACTGCAAAAGTACGGTTGAACCTAGAGAACGATATTTGGTGAGCAAAGCGGTTTTGGTGTACTGATCATTACCTGAAAGAATCATCAAGATTGGGTGAAAAAATGTTTGCTGAGATTTCAGGCAACTTGTAGTTTTTTGGAAGCTTGGCAACCCCTTTCCATAAAAGTGATTTTCGCCAGTCTCTGCTTAGGGCTACAACAACAGCAAACAAAGCATAGAGATAGAACTTGAAACTGCTTTATTTTATCAAGTTTCAAAGAGCTAGCACAAACCGTGTTTGATTTAGAGTTCCAAATACATGTATCCCTATAGGAGAAAACTGAGTGAAACCTAAAAATGAAAACAGTTACTGCAAACGAACGGATGAACCTAGAAGAACGAAATTTGGTGAGCCAAGTGGTTTTGGTGTACTGATCATTACCTGAAACAATCATCAAGATTGGGTGAAAAAATGTTTACTGAGATTTGATTGAACTCGTAGTTTTTTGGAAGCTTGGCAACCCCTTTCCATGAAAGAGATTTTCGCCAGTCGCTGCTTAGGGCTACATCAACAGCAAACAAAGCATAGAGATAGAACTTGAAACTGCTTTATTGTGTCAAGTTTCAAAGAGCTAGCACAAACCGTTTTTGATTTAGAGTTCCAAATACATGTATCCCTATAGGAGAAAACAGAGTGAAACCTAAAATGAAAATGGTTACTGCAAATGAACGGTTGAACCTAGAAGAACGAAATTTGTTGAGCCAAGTGGTTTTGGTGTACTGATCATTACCTGAAAGAATCATTAAGATTGGGTGAAAAAATGTTTGCTGAGATTTGTTTGAACTCGTAGTTTTTTGGAAGCTTGGCAACCCCTTTCCATGAAAGTGATTTTCGCCAGTCTCTGCTTAGGGCTACATCAACAGCAAACAAAGCATAGAGATAGAACTTGAAACTGCTTTATTGAGTCAAGTTTCAAAGAGCTAGCACAAACCGTGTTTGATTTAGAGTTCCAAATTCATGTATCCCTATAGAGAAAACAGAGTGAAACCTCAAAATGAAAAAGGTTACTGCAAACAAACGGTTGAACCTAGAAGAACGAAAATTGGTGAGCCAAGTGGTTTTGGTGTACTGATCATTACCTGAAAGAATCATCAAGATTGGGTGAAAAAATGTTTGCTGAGATTTCCGACAACTCGTAGTTTTTTGGAAGCTTGGCAACCCCTTTCCATGAACGTGATTTTCGCCAGTCTCTGTTTAGGGCTACAGCAAGAGCAAACACACCATAAAGATAGAACTTGAAACTGCTTTATTGTGTTAAGTTTCAAAGAGCTAGCACTTTTTGATTCAGAGTTGCAAATACATGTATCCCTATAGGAGAAAACAGAGTGAAACCTAAAAATGAAAACGGTTACTGCAAACGAACGGTTGAACCTAGATGAACGAAATTTGGTGAGCTGAGTGGTTTTGGTGTACTGATCATTACCTGAAAGAATCATCAAGATTTGGTGAAAAAATGTTTGCTGAGATTTCAGGCAACTCGTAGTTTTTTGGAAGCTTGGCAACCCCTTTCCATAAAAGTGATTTTCGCCAGTCTCTGCTTAGGGCTACATCAACAGCAAACAAAGCATAGAGATAGAACGTGAAACTGCTTTATTGTGTCATGTTTCAAAGAGCTAGCACAAACCGTGTTTGATTTAGAGTTCCAAATACATGTATCCCTATAAGAGAAAACAGAGTGAAACCTAAAAATGAAAACGGTTACTGCAAAAGTACGGTTGAACCTAGAGAACGATATTTGGTGAGCAAAGCGGTTTTGGTGTACTGATCATTACCTGAAAGAATCATCAAGATTGGGTGAAAAAATGTTTGCTGAGATTTCAGGCAACTTGTAGTTTTTTGGAAGCTTGGCAACGCCTTTCCATGAAAGTGATTTCCGCCAGTCTCTGCTTAGGGCTACATCAACAGCAAACAAAGCATAGAGATAGAACTTGAAACTGATTTATTGTGTCAAATTTCAAAGAGCTAGCCCAAACCGTGTTTGATTTAGAGTTCCAAATACATGTATCCCTATAGGAGAAAACAGAGTGAAACCTAAAAATGAAAACGGTTACTGCATACGAACGCTTTAACCTAGAAGAACGAAATTTGGTGAGCCACGTGGTTTTGGTGTACTGATCATTACCTGAAAGAATCATCAAGATGGGTGAAAAAATGTTTGCTGAGATTTCAGGCAACTCGTAGTTTTTTGGAAGCTTGGCAACCCCTTTCCAGGAAAGTGATTTTCGCCAGTCTCTGCTTAGGGCTACATCAACAGCAAACAAAGCATAGAGATAGAACTTGAAACTGCTTTATTGTGTCAAGATTCAAAGAGCTAGCTCAAACCGTGTTTGATTTAGAGTTCCAAATACATGTATCCCTATAGGAAAAAACAGAGTGACCCTAAAAATGAAAACGGTTACTGCAAACGAACGGTTGAACCTAGAAGAACGAAATTTGGTGATCGAAGTGGTTTTGTTGTACTGATCATTACCTGAAGGAATCATCAAGATTGGGTGAAAAAATGTTTGCTGAGATTTCAGGCAACTCGTAGTTTTTTGGAAGCTTGGCAACCCCTTTCCATGAAAGTGATTTTCGCCAGTCTCTGCTTAGGGCTACATCAACAGCAAACAAAGCATAGAGATAGAACTTGAAACTGCTTTATTGTGTCAAGTTTCAAAGAGCTAGCACAAACCGTGTTTGATTTACATTTCCAAATACATGTATCCCTATAGGAGAAAACAGAGTGAAAAGTAAAAATGAAAACGGTTACTGCAAAGAACGGTTTAACCTAGAAGAACGAAATTTGGTGAGCCAAGCATTTTTGGTGTACTGATCATTACCTGAAAGAATCATCACGATTGGGTTAAAAAATGTTTGCTGAGATTTCAGGTAACTCGTAGTTTTTTGGAAGCTTGGCAACCCCTTTCCATGAAAGTGATTTTCACCAGTCTCTGCTTAGGGCTACATCAACAGCAAACAAAGCATAAAGATAGAACTTGAAACTGCTTTATTGTGTCATTTTTCAAAGAGCTAGCACAAACCGTGTTTGATTTAGAGTTCCAAATACATGTATCCCTATAGGAGAAAACAGAGTGAAACCTAAAAATGAAAACCATTACTGCAAACGAACGGTTGAACCTAGAAGAACGAAATTTGGTGAGCCAAGTGGTTTTGGTGTACTGATCATTACCTGAAAGAATCATCAAGATTGGTTGAAAAATTTTTGCCTAGATTTCAGGCTACTCGCACTTTTTTGGAAGCTTGCCAACCCCTTTCCATGAAAGTGATTTTCGCCAGTCTCTGCTTAGGGCTACAACAACAGCAAACAAAGCATAGAGATAGAACTTGAAACTGCTTTATTGTGTCAAGTTTCAAAGAGCTAGCACACACCGTGTTTGATTTAGAGTTCCAAATACATGTATTTCTATAAGAGAAAACGGAGTGAAACCTAAAAATGAAAACGGTTACTGCAAAAGAACGGTTGAACCTAGAGAACGATATTTGGTGAGCCAAGCGGTTTTGGTGTACTGATCATTACCTGAAAGAATCATCAAGATTGGGTGAAAAAATGTTTGCTGAGTTTTCCGACAACTCGTAGTTTTTTGGAAGCTTGGCAACCCCTTTCCATGCAAGTGATTTTCGCTAGTCTCTGCTTAGGGCTACATCAACAGCAAACAAAGCATAGAGATAGAACTTGAAACTGCTTTATTGTGTCAAGTTTCAAAGAGCTAGCACAAACCGTTTTTGATTTAGAGTTCCAAATACATGTATCCCTATAGGAGAAAACAGAGTGAAACCTAAAATGAAAATGGTTACTGCAAATGAACGGTTGAACCTAGAAGAACGAAATTTGTTGAGCCAAGTGGTTTTGGTGTACTGATCATTACCTGAAAGAATCATTAAGATTGGGTGAAAAAATGTTTGCTGAGATTTGTTTGAACTCGTAGTTTTTTGGAAGCTTGGCAACCCCTTTCCATGAAAGTGATTTTCGCCAGTCTCTGCTTAGGGCTACATCAACAGCAAACAAAGCATAGAGATAGAACTTGAAACTGCTTTATTGAGTCAAGTTTCAAAGAGCTAGCACAAACCGTGTTTGATTTAGAGTTCCAAATTCATGTATCCCTATAGAGAAAACAGAGTGAAACCTCAAAATGAAAAAGGTTACTGCAAACAAACGGTTGAACCTAGAAGAACGAAAATTGGTGAGCCAAGTGGTTTTGGTGTACTGATCATTACCTGAAAGAATCATCAAGATTGGGTGAAAAAATGTTTGCTGAGATTTCCGACAACTCGTAGTTTTTTGGAAGCTTGGCAACCCCTTTCCATGAACGTGATTTTCGCCAGTCTCTGTTTAGGGCTACAGCAAGAGCAAACACACCATAAAGATAGAACTTGAAACTGCTTTATTGTGTTAAGTTTCAAAGAGCTAGCACTTTTTGATTCAGAGTTGCAAATACATGTATCCCTATAGGAGAAAACAGAGTGAAACCTAAAAATGAAAACGGTTACTGCAAACGAACGGTTGAACCTAGATGAACGAAATTTGGTGAGCTGAGTGGTTTTGGTGTACTGATCATTACCTGAAAGAATCATCAAGATTTGGTGAAAAAATGTTTGCTGAGATTTCAGGCAACTCGTAGTTTTTTGGAAGCTTGGCAACCCCTTTCCATAAAAGTGATTTTCGCCAGTCTCTGCTTAGGGCTACATCAACAGCAAACAAAGCATAGAGATAGAACGTGAAACTGCTTTATTGTGTCATGTTTCAAAGAGCTAGCACAAACCGTGTTTGATTTAGAGTTCCAAATACATGTATCCCTATAAGAGAAAACAGAGTGAAACCTAAAAATGAAAACGGTTACTGCAAAAGTACGGTTGAACCTAGAGAACGATATTTGGTGAGCAAAGCGGTTTTGGTGTACTGATCATTACCTGAAAGAATCATCAAGATTGGGTGAAAAAATGTTTGCTGAGATTTCAGGCAACTTGTAGTTTTTTGGAAGCTTGGCAACGCCTTTCCATGAAAGTGATTTCCGCCAGTCTCTGCTTAGGGCTACATCAACAGCAAACAAAGCATAGAGATAGAACTTGAAACTGATTTATTGTGTCAAATTTCAAAGAGCTAGCCCAAACCGTGTTTGATTTAGAGTTCCAAATACATGTATCCCTATAGGAGAAAACAGAGTGAAACCTAAAAATGAAAACGGTTACTGCATACGAACGCTTTAACCTAGAAGAACGAAATTTGGTGAGCCACGTGGTTTTGGTGTACTGATCATTACCTGAAAGAATCATCAAGATGGGTGAAAAAATGTTTGCTGAGATTTCAGGCAACTCGTAGTTTTTTGGAAGCTTGGCAACCCCTTTCCAGGAAAGTGATTTTCGCCAGTCTCTGCTTAGGGCTACATCAACAGCAAACAAAGCATAGAGATAGAACTTGAAACTGCTTTATTGTGTCAAGATTCAAAGAGCTAGCTCAAACCGTGTTTGATTTAGAGTTCCAAATACATGTATCCCTATAGGAAAAAACAGAGTGACCCTAAAAATGAAAACGGTTACTGCAAACGAACGGTTGAACCTAGAAGAACGAAATTTGGTGATCGAAGTGGTTTTGTTGTACTGATCATTACCTGAAAGAATCATCAAGATTGGGTGAAAAAATGTTTGCTGAGATTTCAGGCAACTCGTAGTTTTTTGGAAGCTTGGCAACCCCTTTCCATGAAAGTGATTTTCGCCAGTCTCTGCTTAGGGCTACATCAACAGCAAACAAAGCATAGAGATAGAACTTGAAACTGCTTTATTGTGTCAAGTTTCAAAGAGCTAGCACAAACCGTGTTTGATTTACATTTCCAAATACATGTATCCCTATAGGAGAAAACAGAGTGAAAAGTAAAAATGAAAACGGTTACTGCAAAGAACGGTTTAACCTAGAAGAACGAAATTTGGTGAGCCAAGCATTTTTGGTGTACTGATCATTACCTGAAAGAATCATCACGATTGGGTTAAAAAATGTTTGCTGAGATTTCAGGTAACTCGTAGTTTTTTGGAAGCTTGGCAACCCCTTTCCATGAAAGTGATTTTCACCAGTCTCTGCTTAGGGCTACATCAACAGCAAACAAAGCATAAAGATAGAACTTGAAACTGCTTTATTGTGTCATTTTTCAAAGAGCTAGCACAAACCGTGTTTGATTTAGAGTTCCAAATACATGTATCCCTATAGGAGAAAACAGAGTGAAACCTAAAAATGAAAACCATTACTGCAAACGAACGGTTGAACCTAGAAGAACGAAATTTGGTGAGCCAAGTGGTTTTGGTGTACTGATCATTACCTGAAAGAATCATCAAGATTGGTTGAAAAATTTTTGCCTAGATTTCAGGCTACTCGCACTTTTTTGGAAGCTTGCCAACCCCTTTCCATGAAAGTGATTTTCGCCAGTCTCTGCTTAGGGCTACAACAACAGCAAACAAAGCATAGAGATAGAACTTGAAACTGCTTTATTGTGTCAAGTTTCAAAGAGCTAGCACACACCGTGTTTGATTTAGAGTTCCAAATACATGTATTTCTATAAGAGAAAACGGAGTGAAACCTAAAAATGAAAACGGTTACTGCAAAAGAACGGTTGAACCTAGAGAACGATATTTGGTGAGCCAAGCGGTTTTGGTGTACTGATCATTACCTGAAAGAATCATCAAGATTGGGTGAAAAAATGTTTGCTGAGTTTTCCGACAACTCGTAGTTTTTTGGAAGCTTGGCAACCCCTTTCCATGCAAGTGATTTTCGCTAGTCTCTGCTTAGGGCTACATCAACAGCAAACAAAGCATAGAGATAGAACTTGAAACTGCTTTATTGTGTCAAGTTTCAAAGAGCTAGCACAAACCGTGTTTAATTTAGAGGTCCAAATACATGTATCCCTATAGAGAAAACAGAGTGAAACCTAAAAATGAAAACCATTACTGCAAACGAACGGTTTAACCTAGAAGAACGAAATTTGGTGAGCCACGTGATTTTGGTGTACTGATCATTACCTGAAAGAATCATCAAGATTGGGTGAAAAAATGTTTGCTGAGATTTCAGGCAACTCGTAGTTTTTTGGAATTTGGCAACCCCTTTCCATAAAAGGGATTTTCGCCAATCTCTGCTTAGAGCTACATCAACAGCAAACAAAGCATAGAGATAGAACTTGAAACTGCTTTATTGTGTCATGTTTCAAAGAGCTAGAACAAACCGTGTTTGATTTAGAGTTCCAAATACATGTATCCCTATAAGAGAAAACAGAGTGAAACCTAAAAATGAAAACGGTTACTGCAAACGAACGGTTGAACCTAGAGAACGATATTTGGTGAGCCAAGCGGTTTTGGTGTACTGATCATTACCTGAAAGAATCATCAAGATTGGGTGAAAAAATGTTTGCTGAGATTTCAGGCAACTTGTAGTTTTTTGGAAGCTTGGCAACGCCTTTCCATGAAAGTGATTTCCGCCAGTCTCTGCTTAGGGCTACATCAACAGCAAACAAAGCATAGAGATAGAACTTGAAACTGATTTCTTGTGTCAACTTTCAAAGAGCTAGCCCAAACCGTGTTTGATTTAGAGTTCCAAATACAAGTATCCCTATAGGAGAAAACAGAGTGAAACCTAAAAATGAAAACGGTTACTGCAAACGAACGGTTTAACCTAGAACAACGAAATTTGGTGAGCCAAGTGGTTTTGGTGTACTGATCATTACCTGAAAGAATCATCAAGATTGGGTGAAAAAATGTTTGCTGAGATTTCAGGCAACTCGTAGTTTTTTGGAAGCTTGGCAACCCCTTTCCATAAAAGTGATTTTCTCCAGTCTCTGCTTAGGGCTACAACAACAGCAAACAAAGCATAGAGATAGAACTTGAAACTGCTTTATTGTGTCAAGTTTCAAAGAGCTAGCAGAAACCGTGTTTGATTTAGAGTTCCAAATACATGTATCCCTATAGGAGAAAACTGAGTGAAACCTAAAAATGAAAACAGTTACTGCAAACGAACGGATGAACCTAGAAGAACGAAATTTGGTGAGCCAAGTGGTTTTGGTGTACTGATCATTACCTGAAACAATCATCAAGATTGGGTGAAAAAATTTTTGCTGAGATTTGATTGAACTCGTAGTTTTTTGGAAGCTTGGCAACCCCTTTCCATGAAAGAGATTTTCGCCAGTCTCTGCTTAGGGCTACATCAACAGCAAACAAAGCATAGAGATAGAACTTGAAACTGCTTTATTGTGTCAAGTTTCAAAGAGCTAGCACAAACCGTTTTTGATTTAGAGTTCCAAATACATGTATCCCTATAGGAGAAAACAGAGTGAAACCTAAAATGAAAATGGTTACTGCAAATGAACGGTTGAACCTAGAAGAACGAAATTTGTTGAGCCAAGTGGTTTTGGTGTACTGATCATTACCTGAAAGAATCATTAAGATTGGGTGAAAAAATGTTTGCTGAGATTTGATTGAACTCGTAGTTTTTTGGAAGCTTGGCAACCCCTTTCCATGAAAGTGATTTTCGCCAGTCTCTGCTTAGGGCTACATCAACAGCAAACAAAGCATAGAGATAGAACTTGAAACTGCTTTATTGAGTCAAGTTTCAAAGAGCTAGCACAAACCGTGTTTGATTTAGAGTTCCAAATTCATGTATCCCTATAGAGAAAACAGAGTGAAACCTCAAAATGAAAACGGTTACTGCAAACAAACAGTTGAACCTAGAAGAACGAAATTTGGTGAGCCAAGTGGTTTTGGTGTACTGATCATTACCTGAAAGAATCATCAAGATTGGGTGAAAAAATGTTTGCTGAGATTTCCGACAACTCGTAGTTTTTTGGAAGCTTGGCAACCCCTTTCCATGAACGTGATTTTCGCCAGTCTCTGTTTAGGGCTACAGCAAGAGCAAACACACCATAGAGATAGAACTTGAAACTGCTTTATTGTGTCAAGTTTCAAAGAGCTAGCACTTTTTGATTCAGAGTTGCAAATACATGTATCCCTATAGGAGAAAACAGAGTGAAACCTAAAAATGAAAACGGTTACTGCAAACGAACGGTTGAACCTAGATGAACGAAATTTGGTGAGCTGAGTGGTTTTGGTGTACTGATCATTACCTGAAAGAATCATCAAGATTTGGTGAAAAAATGTTTGCTGAGATTTCAGGCAACTCGTAGTTTTTTGGAAGCTTGGCAACCCCTTTCCATAAAAGTGATTTTCGCCAGTCTCTGCTTAGGGCTACATCAACAGCAAACAAAGCATAGAGATAGAACTTGAAACTGCTTTATTGTGTCATGTTTCAAAGAGCTAGCACAAACCGTGTTTGATTTAGAGTTCCAAATACATGTATCCCTATAAGAGAAAACAGAGTGAAACCTAAAAATGAAAACGGTTACTGCAAACGAACGGTTGAACCTAGAGAACGATATTTGGTGAGCCAAGCGGTTTTGGTGTACTGATCATTACCTGAAAGAATCATCAAGATTGGGTGAAAAAATGTTTGCTGAGATTTCAGGCAACTTGTAGTTTTTTGGAAGCTTGGCAACGCCTTTCCATGAAAGTGATTTCCGCCAGTCTCTGCTTAGGGCTACATCAACAGCAAACAAAGCATAGAGATAGAACTTGAAACTGATTTATTGTGTCAACTTTCAAAGAGCTAGCCCAAACCGTGTTTGATTTAGAGTTCCAAATACAAGTATCCCTATAGGAGAAAACAGAGTGAAACCTAAAAATGAAAACGGTTACTGCAAACGAACGGTTTAACCTAGAACAACGAAATTTGGTGAGCCAAGTGGTTTTGTTGTAATGATCATTACCTGAAAGAATCATCAAGATTGGGTGAAAAAATGTTTGCTGAGATTTCAGGCAACTCGTAGTTTTTTGGAAGCTTGGCAACCCCTTTCCATAAAAGTGATTTTCGCCAGTCTCTGCTTAGGGCTACAACAACAGCAAACAAAGCATAGAGATAGAACTTGAAACTGCTTTATTGTGTCAAGTTTCAAAGAGCTAGCAGAAACCGTGTTTGATTTAGAGTTCCAAATACATGTATCCCTATAGGAGAAAACTGAGTGAAACCTAAAAATGAAAACAGTTACTGCAAACGAACGGATGAACCTAGAAGAACGAAATTTGGTGAGCCAAGTGGTTTTGGTGTACTGATCATTACCTGAAACAATCATCAAGATTGGGTGAAAAAATGTTTGCTGAGATTTGATTGAACTCGTAGTTTTTTGGAAGCTTGGCAACCCCTTTCCATGAAAGAGATTTTCGCCAGTCTCTGCTTAGGGCTACATCCACAGCAAACAAAGCATAGAGATAGAACTTGAAACTGCTTTATTGTGTCAAGTTTCAAAGAGCTAGCACAAACCGTTTTTGATTTAGAGTTCCAAATACATGTATCCCTATAGGAGAAAACATAGTGAAACCTAAAATGAAAATGGTTACTGCAAATGAACGGTTGAACCTAGAAGAAGGAAATTTGTTGAGCCAAGTGGTTTTGGTGTACTGATCATTACCTGAAAGAATCATTAAGATTGGGTGAAAAAATGTTTGCTGAGATTTGATTGAACTCGTAGTTTTTTGGAAGCTTGGCAACCCCTTTCCATGAAAGTGATTTTCGCCAGTCTCTGCTTAGGGCTACATCAACAGCAAACAAAGCATAGAGATAGAACTTGAAACTGCTTTATTGAGTCAAGTTTCAAAGAGCTAGCACAAACCGTGTTTGATTTAGAGTTCCAAATTCATGTATCCCTATAGAGAAAACAGAGTGAAACCTCAAAATGAAAACGGTTACTGCAAACAAACTGTTGAACCTAGAAGAACGAAATTTGGTGAGCCAAGTGGTTTTGGTGTACTGATCATTACCTGAAAGAATCATCAAGATGGGTGAAAAAATGTTTGCTGAGATTTCAGGCAACTCGTAGTTTTTTGGAAGCTTCGCAACCCCTTTCCAGGAAAGTGATTTTCGCCAGTCTCTGCTTAGGGCTACATCAACAGCAAACAAAGCATAGAGATAGAACTTGAAACTGCTTTATTGTGTCAAGTTTCAAAGAGCTAGCACAAACCGTGTTTGATTTACATTTCCAAATACATGTATCCCTATAGGAGAAAACAGAGTGAAAAGTAAAAATGAAAACGGTTACTGCAAACGAACGGTTTAACCTAGAATAACGAAATTTGGTGAGCCAAGCGGTTTTGGTGTACTGATCATTACCTGAAAGAATCATCACGATTGGGTTAAAAAATGTTTGCTGAGATTTCAGGAAACTCGTAGTTTTTTGGAAGCTTGGCAACCCCTTTCCATGAAAGTGATTTTCGCCAGTCTCTGCTTAGGGCTACATCAACAGCAAACAAAGCATAAAGATAGAACTTGAAACTGCTTTATTGTGTCATTTTTCAAAGAGCTAGCACAAACCGTGTTTGATTTAGAGTTCCAAATACATGTATCCCTATAGGAGAAAACAGAGTGAAACCTAAAAATGAAAACCATTACTGCAAACGAACGGTTGAACCTAGAAGAACGAAATTTGGTGAGCCAAGTGGTTTTGGTGTACTGATCATTACCTGAAAGAATCATCAAGATTGGTTGAAAAATTTTTGCCTAGATTTCAGGCAACTCGCACTTTTTGGAAGCTTGCCAACCCCTTTCAATGAAAGTGATTTTCGCCAGTCTCTTTTTAGGGCTACAGCAAGAGCAAACACACCATAGAGATAGAACTTGAAACTGCTTTATTGTGTCAAGTTTCAAAGAGCTAGCACTTTTTGATTCAGAGTTGCAAATACATGTATCCCTATAGGAGAAAACAGAGTGAAACCTAAAAATGAAAACGGTTACTGCAAACGAACGGTTGAACCTAGAAGAACGAAATTTGGTGAGCCAAGTGGTTTTGGTGTACTGATCATTACCTGAAAGAATCATCAAGATTGGGTGAAAAAATGTTTGCTGAGATTTCAGGCATATCGTAGTTTTTTGGAAGCTTGGCAACCCCTTTCCATAAAAGTGATTTTCGCCAGTCTCTGCTTAGGGCTACAACAACAGCAAACAAAGCATAGAGATAGAACTTGAAACTGCTTTATTGTGTCAAGTTTCAAAGAGCTAGCACACACCGTGTTTGATTTAGAGTTCCAAATACATGTATTTCTATAAGAGAAAACGGAGTGAAACCTAAAAATGAAAATGGTTACTGCAAACGAACGGTTTAACCTAGAAGAACGAAATTTGGTGAGCCAAGTGGTTTTGGTGTACTGATCATTACCTGAAAGAATCATCAAGATTGGGTGAAAAAATGTTTGCTGAGATTTGATTGAACTCGTAGTTTTTTGGAAGCTTGGCAACCTTTTTCCTTGAAAGTGATTTTCGCCAGTCTCTGCTTAGGGCTACATCAACAGCAAGCAAAGCATAGAGATAGAACTTGAAACTGCTTTATTGAGTCAAGTTTCAAAGAGCTAGCACAAACCGTGTTTGATTTAGAGTTCCAAATTCATGTATCCCTATAGAGAAAACAGAGTGAAACCTCAAAATGAAAACGGTTACTGCAAACAAACGGTTGAACCTAGAAGAACGAAAATTGGTGAGCCAAGTGGTTTTGGTGTACTGATCATTACCTGAAAGAATCATCAAGATTGGGGGAAAAAATGTTTGCTGAGATTTTCGACAACTCGTAGTTTTTTGGAAGCTTGGCAACCCCTTTCCATGAAAGTGATTTTCGCCAGTCTCTGCTTAGGGCTACAACAACAGCAAACAAAGCATAGAGATAGAACTTGAAACTGCTTTATTGTGTCAAGTTTCAAAGAGCTAGCACAAACCGTGTTTGATTTAGAGTTCCAAATACATGTATCCCTATAGGAGAAAACAGAGTGAAACCTAAAAATGAAAACGGTTACTGAAAACGAACGGTTTAACCTAGAAGAACGAAATTTGGTGAGCCAAGTGGTTGCGAGGTACTAATTTATCTGAAAGAATCATCAAGATTGGGTGAAAAAATGTTTGCTGAGATTTCAGGGAACTCTTAGTTTTTTGGAAGCTTGGCAACCCCTTTCCATGAAAGTGATTTTCGCCAGTCTCAGCTTAGGGCTACATCAACAGCAAACAAAGCCCAGAGATACCACTTGAAACTGATTTATTGTGTCAAGTTTCAAAAAGCTAGCACAAACCGTGCTTGATTTAGAGTTCCAAATACATGTATCCCTATAGAAGAAAACAGAGTGAAACCTAAGAATGAAAACGGTTACTGCAAAAGAATGGTTTAACCTAGAAGAACGAAATTTGGTGAGCCACGTGGTTTTGGTGTACGGATCATTTCCTGAAAGAATCATCAAGATTGGTTGAAAATAGGTTTGATGAGATTTTAGGCAACTCGTAGTTTTTCGGAAGCTTGGCAACCCCCTTCAATGAAAGTAATTTTCGCCAGTCTCTGCTTAGGGTTAAATCAACAGCAAACAAAGCATAGAGATAGAACTTGAAACTGCTTTATTGTGTCAAGTTTCAAAGAGCTAGCACAAACCGTGTTT
>NW_027525130.1:0-23502 GCF_052094955.1 Ictidomys tridecemlineatus
ACCCCAGTCTCCAAACTCTGCTCTCTGTAACAGTCCTTCTATACCGGATTCTCCAACCTCTGCTCTTTGTAACGGTCCTACAGCACCCCAGTCTCCAACATCTGCTTTCTCTATCAGTCCTTCTGCACCCAAGTCTCCAAACTCTGCTCTCTGCAACATTCCTTCTGCACCCTAGTCTCCAAACTCTGCTCTCTGTAATGATCCTTCTGCACCCCAGTCTCGAACCTCTGCTCTCCACAACGATCCTTCTGCACCTCAGTCTCCAAGCTCTGCTCTCTGCAAAGATCCTTTGGCACCCCAGTCTCAAACATCTGCTCTCTGCAACAGTTATTCTGTACCTCAGTCTGAAAACTCTTCTCTCTGCAATAATCTATCTGCACCCCAGTCTCCAAACTCTGCTCTGTGTAACTGTCCTTCTGCACCTTTGTCTCTAACATCTGCTCTCTGCTATAGTCCTTCTGGACCCCACTCTCCATCATCTACTCTCTGCAACAGTCCTTTTGCACCCCAGTCTCCAAACTCTTCTCTTTGTAAGAGTCCATCTTTATTGGAGACTCCAACCTCTGATCTCTGATAATGGTCCTCCTGTACCCCAGTCTTCAACCTCTGCTTTTTGAATCATTTCTTCTGCACTCCTGTCTCAATCCTCTGCTCTATAACAGGCCTTCTGCACCTCAGTCTCCAACCTCTTCTCTCTGCAACAGTTCCTTCTGCGCCCAAATCTCCAACTTCTGCTTTATGCACAAGTCCTTCTTCACCCCAGTATCCAACCTCTGCTCTCTGTAACAATCCTTCTGCACCTCAGTCTTCAAATTCTGCTCTCTGCAGAAGTCCTTCTTCACCCCAATCTCTAACCTCTGCTCGCTGTAATATGCTTCTGTACCCCAGTCTCCAAACTCTACTCTCTGTAACAGTTCTGCACCACAGTCTCCAAACTCTGCTCTCTGTTACAATCCTTCTGCACCTCAGTCTCCAATCTATGCTATCTGCAATGGTCTTTCTACAACCCTGTCTTAAACCTCTGTCCTTGCAAAAGTCCTTCCGCTCCCCAGACTCCAATCTCTGCTCACTGTAAAAGTCCTTTTGTACCCCAGTCTCCAATCTCTGCTCTCTGTAAAGGTCCTTCTGCACCCGAGTCTCCAAACTCTACTCTCTGTAATAGATCTTCTGTACCGCAGTCTCCAAACTCTGCTCTCTGTAACAATAATTCTGCACCTCAGTCTCCAACCTCTGCTCTCTGCAAAGGTGTTTCTGCACCCTCGTCTCAAAGCTCGGTTCTCTGCAACAGTCGTTCTGCACCCCAGTCTCCAACCTCTGCTCTCTATAGCAGTCCTTCTGTACCAGAGTCTCCAACATCTGCTCTCTTATTTGTCCTTCTTCACCCCAGTCTCCAACCTCTGCTCTCTTTAACAATCTTTCTGCACCTCAGTCTTTAACCTCTGCTTTCTGCAAGAGTCCTTCTGCACCCTCATTTCCAACCTCTGCTCTCTGCAACATTTCTTCTGCACCCGAGTCTCCTACCGGTGCTCTCCGTAAAAGTCCTTTTGCACTCTAGTCTCAAACCTCTGCTCTCTGTAACGATGCTTCTGCACCCCAGTCTCTAACCTCTGCTCTCTGCAATAATCTTTCTACACCTCAGTCTCCAAATTCTGCTCTCTACAACGATCCTTTTGCACCCCAGTCTCAAACATCTGCACTATGTAACAGTCCTTCTACAACTTAGTCTCCAAACTTTGCTCTCTGCAACAGTCTTTTTGCACCCCAATCTCCAACATCTGCCCTCTTCAACAGTCCTTCTATACCCCAGTATCCAACCTCTGCTCTCTTAAACAGTCCTTCTCCGACCCACTCTCCAACCTCTGCTCTCTGTAATAGTCCTTCTGCACCTCAGTCTCCAAACTCTGCTCTCTGAAATTATCTTCTGCAACCCAGTCTTCAAACTATGCTCTGTAACAGTTTTAATGCTCCCCAGTACCAAACTCTGCTCTCTTAAGAGGCCTTCTGCTCTCTGCAACGATCCTTCTGCACATCAGTTTTTTTTTTAATTGTTGGTCGTTCAAAACCTTACACAGTTCTTAATACATCATGTTTCACAGTTTGATTCACGCGGGTTATGAACTCCCAACTTTACCTCGTATACAGATTGCTGTATCACATCAGTTACCCTTCCATTGATAGACATATTGCCTTTCTAGTGTCTGATGCATTGTGCTGTCAGTCCTATTCTCTACAATCCCCCCTTACATCCCCTCCCCTCCCCTTTTCTCTCTCTACCCCTTCTACTGTAAATCATTTCTTCTCATTTTTATTATATTGTCTTATCTTTAACCTCTGCTCTCAGCAACGGTCTTTATGCACCCCAGTTTCCAAACTCTGCTTTCCGAAAAAGTCATTCTGTATTCCAGTCCCCAAACTCAGCTCTTTGAAAGATCCTACTGATTTCAAGTCTCCAACCTCTGCTATCTGCAACAGTCCTTCTGAACCTCAGTCTCCAAATTCTCCTCTCTGCAAAAGTCCTTCTGCACCCATGTCTCAAACACCTGCTTCCTGCAACAGTCCTTCTTCACCCCAGTTTCCAACCTCTGCTATCTGCAACAATCCTTCTGCACCACAGTATCCAAACTCTGCTCTCTGAAACAGTCCTTCTACCCTCCAGTCTTAAACCTCTGCTCTGTGTAACAGTCCCTCTGCAAACTAGTTTTCGATCTCTGCTCTCTGCAACGATCCTTCTGCAACCCAGTCTTTAACATCTGCTCTCTGCAACCGTACTTCTGCACCCAAGTCTCCAACCTCTGCTCTCTGCAATGATCCTTCTGCACACCAGTCTACAACCTATGCTCTCTGCAATAATCCTACTGGACCCCAGTCGCCAACCTCTGCTCTCTGTAACAATCCTTCTGCACCGCAGTCTCCAAACTCTGCTCTATGTAATATTCTTCTGCAACCCAGTCTCCAAACTCTGCTCTCTGTAACAGCCCTTCTGTACCCAGTCTCTAAACTCTGCTCTGTAACAGGCCTTTGGGACCCCAGGCTTCAAACTCTGCTCTCTGTATCAGTCCTTCTGCACCCCAGTCTCCAAAGTCTGCTCTCTGTAACAGTCTTTCTTCATCTCAGTCTATTACCTCTACTCTCTGCAACAGTTCTTCTGCACACAAGTCTCCAACGTCTTCACTCTAAAACAGTTCTTGTCTTCTGCAGTCTCCTAACTTTGCTCTCTGTAGCAGTCCTCCTGAATTGCAGTCTCCAAACACTGCATTCTGTAATGGTCCTTCTGCACCTCTGTCCCCAACCTCTGCTTTCTGTATCAGTTCTTCTGCACCCCAGTGTCCAACCTCTGCTATCTGCAACAGTCTTCTACTCCTCAATCTCCAAATTCTACTCTCTGTAAAGTCATTCTGCACCCATGTTTCCAACACCTGCTCCCTGCAACAGTCCTTCTTCACCCCAGTTTCTAACCTCTGCTATCGGAAAAAGTCCTTCTACACACCAGTCTCCAAACTCTGGTCTCTGTAACAGTCCTTCTGCACCTCAGTCTCCACATTCTGCTCTGATTAACAGTCTTTCTGCACCCAAGTCTCCAACCTCTGCTCTCTGCAACAGTCCTTTTACACTCCAGTCTTCAACCTCTGCTCTGTTTAACAGTCTTTCTGCACCCCAGTCTCCAACCTCTGCTCTCTGTAACAGTCCTTTTTCACCATATTCTCCAACCTCGGCTCTCTGTTACAGTCTTTGTATACCTCAGTCTCCAACCTCTGGTCTCTGTAATGGTCCCTCTGCACTCTAATTTCCAACCTCTGCTTTCTGTAACAGTCCTTCTGCACCTCAGTCACAAAACTCTGCTCTCTGTAACCGTCCTTCTGCACCTCAGTCTTTATCCTCTGCTCTCTGTAACAGTCCTTCTGCACCTCAGTCTGAAACCTCTGCTCTCTGCACGATCCTTCTGCACCACAGTCTCCAACCACTGCTCTCTGTAACAGTCGTCCTGCACCTCAGTCACCAACCTCTGCTCTCTGTAAGATCCTACTGATACTCAGCCTCAAAACTCTGCTCTCTATATCAGTTTTTCTGCAACCCAGCCTCAAAAGTCTGCTCTGCAACACAGAGTCCTTCTGCAACACAGTCTCCAAACTTTGCTCTCTGTAGCAGGCCTTCTGCAACCCAGTCTCCAAACTCTGCTCTCTGAAACAGTCTTTCTGCACACCAGTCTCCAACCTCTGCTCTCTTTAACGGTCTTTATGCACTTCAGGCTTCCACTTCAGCTTTCTGAATCATAATTCTTCAAACCAATCTCCATCGTCTTCTCTGTGTAACACTCGTTCTGCATCTCAGTCTCAAAACTCAGCTCTCTTCAACAGTCCTTCTGCACCCCAGTCTCCAACCTCTGCTTTGTGCAACCTTCCTTTTGCACCCCAGGCTTTAAGCTGTTTTCTCTGTAACAGTCCTTCTGCACCCCAGTCTCTCACCTGTGCTCTCTGTAACGATCCTTCTGCAGCCCAGTCTCCACCTCTGCTCTCTGAAAAGATTCTTCTGCAACTCCGTCTCCTTCTTCTGCTGTCTTCAACAATCCTTCTGCACCTCAATCTTTAAACTCTGCTCTCTGTAACAGTTTTTCTGCACCTCAGGCTCTAACCTCTGCTCTCTGCAACCGTCCTACTGCACCCCAGTCTCCAACCTCTGCTCTCTGCAACGATCCTTCTGCATCCCAGTCTCCAACGTCTCCTCTCCTTAACACTCCTTCTGCATCTTAGTGTCCAACATCTGTTCTCTGTAATGTTCTTCTCCACCCCAGTTTCCAAACTCTGCTCTCTGTAACATTCTTCTCCAACCCAGTCTCCAACCTCTGCTACTTACAACGGTCCTTCTGCAACCCAGTCTCCAACATCTGCTCTCTGTAACAGGCCTGCCGCACCCCAGTCTCAAATCTCTGCTCACTGCAACATTTCTTCTACACCCTCGTCTCCAAACTGTGCTCTTTGTAACTGTCGTTCTTATCCCAGTCTTCAACCTCTGCTCTCTGTAACGGTGCTTTTGCACCTCAGTATCCAACCTCTGCTGTCTGCAATGATCCTTCTGCACCTCAGTTTCCAAACTCTGCTCTCTGCAATGATCCTTCTGCACCACAGATTCTAACCTCTGCTCTCTGTAACGGTGCTTTTAAACCTCAGTCTCCAACCTATTCTCTCTGTACCAATCCTTCTACACCTCAGTCTCCAAACTCTGCTCGCTGTAGCAGTCTTTCTGCACCTCAGTATCCAACCTCTGTTCTCTGTAACAGAATTTCTGCACCCCAATCTTTAACCTCTGCTCTATGTAACAGTTCTTTTGCACCCCAATCTCGAATCTCTGCTCTCTGTAACAGTCTTTCTGCACCCCAGTCTCCAAACTCTTCTCTCTGCAACGATCCTTCTGCACCTAATCTCCAACCTCTGCTCTCTGCAACAGTCTTTCTGCACCCCAGTCTTCAGACTCTGCTCTCTGTAAGATCCTTTTGCATCCCTTTCTCCAACCTCTCCTCTCACTAACAGTCGTTCTACACCGCAGTATCCAACTTCTGCTCTCTGTAAAAGTCCTTCTGCACCTCACTCTCAAACATTTGCTCTCTGTAATGGTCCTACTGTACCCCATTCTCCAACCTCTGCTCTCTCTAACAATCTTCTGCACCTTAGTCTCAAACGTCTGCTCTCTGTAACAGTCCTTCTGCACCCTAGTCTCCAAATCTGCTCTCTACAACGGTCCTTCTACATCAAAGTCTCCAAACTCTGCTCTCTCTAACAGTCCTTCTGTACCGCAGTCTCAAACCTCTTCTCTCTATAACGGTCCTTCTGCACCTCAACTGCCAACCTCTGCTTTCTGTAACAGTCCTTCTTCACCTCAGATTCCAACCTCTGCTCTCTGTAACAGTCCTTCTAAGCCTCAGTCTGAACCTCTTCTCTCTGCAACGATCCTTCTGCACCTCATTCTCCAAACTCTGCTCTGTGTAACTGTCCTGCTGCACCCCAGTCTTCAACTTCTGCTCTCTGCAGCGATCCTTCTGCACCTCATACTCCAACCTTTTCTCTCTGCAATGATCCTTCTGCACCCCAGTCTCCTTCCTCGTCTCTCTGTAATAATCGTTTTGCACCCCTGTCTCCTACATCTCCTCTCTCTAAAAGTCTTTCTGCACCTAAGACTCAAAACTCTGCTCTCAGAAATGATCTTTCTGCACCTCAGTCTCCAACCTCTGCTCTCTTTAATAGTCGTTCTGCACCCCAGTCTCCAAACTCTGCTCTCTGTAACAGTTCTAGTGCACCTCAGACTCTAACCTCTGCTCTGTGTAATAGTCCTTCTAAGCCTCAGTCTGAAACCTCTGCTCTTTGCAACGATCCTTCTGCACCCCAGTCCCCAATATGTCCTATCTGTAACAATGCTTCCGCATCCCAGGCTCCAAAATCTGCTCTCTGTAACAGTTCTGTACCGCAGTCTCCAAACTCTGCTGTATGTAAAAGTCCTTCTGCACCCCAGTTTCCAAACATTCCTTTGTATATCAGTTATTCTGCATCCCAGTCTCCAACCTCTGCTCTTTGTAACAGTCTGTCTGAACCTAAATCTCCAACATCTGCTCTCTGCAACAGTCCTTCTGCACCCCAGTCTGCAAACTCTGCTCTCTGTAACAGGCCTTCTGCACCCCGGTCTCCAATCTCTGCTCTCTTTATCAGGCCTTTTGCACCCTACTCACCAACCTCTTCTCTCTGCAGCGATCCTTCTTAACCTCAGACTCCAACCTCGGCTCTCTGCAACAGTCCTTCTGTACCCCATCTCCAAACTCTGCTCTATGTAACAGTCCTTCTGCACCCAAGTCACCAACCTCTGCTCTCTGCAACAGTTCTTCTGCACCCCAGTTACCAAACACTGCTCTGTGTAACGATCCTTCTGCACCTTAGTTTCCAAACTCTGCTCTCTACAGCGATCCTTCTGCACCCCAGTCTCCAACCTCTTCTCTCTGTATCAGTCCTTCTGCACCCAAGTCTCCTAACTCTGCTCTCTACAACATGTCTTCTGCACCACAGTCTCCAACCTCTGCTCTCTGTTATAGTCCTTCTGCACCCTAGTCTCCAACATCTGCTCTCTGCAACGATCCTTCTTCTACCCAGTCTCCAAACTCTGCTCTCTGTAAAGGACCTTTTGTATCGCAGTCTCGACCCTCTTCTCTTTGTAACGGTTCATCTGCTTCCCAATTGCCAACCTCTGCTTTCTGTAACAGTCTTTCTGCACCACAGTCTCCAAACTCTTCTCTCTGCAACGATCCTTCTGAACCTCCGTCTCCAACTTCTGCTCTCTGTAAAAGTCCTTCTGCACCTCAGTTTCCATCCTTTGCTCTCTGTAATTTTCCTTCTGCACCCAAGTCTCCAATCTATGCTCTCTGTAACAATCCTTCTGCACCTCTGTCTCCAACGTCTACTCTCTGTAACAGTTCTTCTGTACCGCAGTCTCCGACCTCTTCTCTCTATAATGGTACTTCTGCACCCGAATTGCCAACCTCTGCTTTCTGAAACAATCATTCTGGACGTGAGACTCCAACCTTTGCTCTCTGTAACAGTCCTTCTAAGACTCAGTCTTAAACCTCTGCTCTCTGCAACAATCCTTCTAACCCCAGTCTCCAAACTGTGATATCTGTAACAATCCTTCTGCACCCCAGTCTCAAACATGTGCTCTCTGTAACAAGTTTTCTGCAACTCAGTCTCCAAAGTCTGCTCTCTGTAACAGGCCTTCTGCACCCCAGTCTCCAAACTCTTCTCTCTGTAACGATTCATCTGCACCTAAGTCTCCAACCTCTGCTCTCTGCAACAGTCCTTCTGCCCCCAAGTCTCAAACATCTGCTCTCTGAAAAATCCTTCTGCACCCCGTTCTTTTAACTTTGCTCTTTGTAACAGTCATTCTGCACCTCATTCTCCAACCTCATCTCTCTGCAACGGCCCTTCTGCATCCCAGTATCCAACATATGTTCTCTGCAGCAGTCCTTCTACACCTAGGCAACAAAGTCTACTCTCTGTGACAGTCCTTCTGCACCCTAGTCTCCAAACTCTACTTTCTGTATCAGTTATTCTGCACCTTAGTCTAAAAACCTAGGCTCTCTGTAACAGTCCTTCTGCACCTCAGTCTCCAAACTCTGTTCTCCACAACAGTCCTTCTGCACCCCAGTCTCCAACCTCTGTTCTGTGCAAAAGTCCTTCTACAAACCAGTCTCCAACATCTGCTCTCTTCAACGATCTTTCTGCATCCCAGTCTTCAACGTCTGCTCTCTGCAACAGTCCTTCTACACAACAGTCTCCAAATTCTGCTCTCTGCTACAGTCCTTCTGCACCCCAGTCTCCACCCTCTGCTCTCTTAAACATTTCTTCTGCATCCCAGTCTCCAACCTGTGCTCTCTGTAGCTATCCTACTGTAGCCCGGTCTCCAAACTCTGCTCTCTGTTGCGATCCTTCTGCACCTCAGTCTCCAACCTCTGCTCTCTTCAACGATCCTTCTGCACCTTTGTCACCGACGTCTGATCTCTGCAACAGTCCTTCTGACCCCAGTCTCCAGCCTCTGCTCTCTGTAACATCCTTTTGCACCCCAGTTTTCAAAGTCTGATCTAGGTGACATTTCTTCTGCACCCTACTCTCCACGGTCTTCTCTTTGTAACAGTACTTCTGTACCGCAGTCTCTATTCTCTGCTCACTGCAACATTTCTTCTGCACCTTAATCTCCAATCTGTGCTCTCTGTAACTGTCTTTCTGACCCTAGTCTCCAACAACTGCTCTCTGTAATGATCATTCTGCACCTCAGTTTCCAACCTCTGCTCTCTGCAACGATCCTTCTTCACCACAGTTTCCAACCTCTGCACTCTGTAACAGTCCTTCTACACCTAGTCTCCAAACTCTTCTCTCTGTACCAATCCTTCTGCACCTCAGTCTCCAACATCTGCTCACTGTAACAGTCCTTCTGCGCCTCAGTCTCCAAACTCTGCTGTCTGTAACAGGCTTACTGCACCCCAGTCTCCAACCTCTGCTCTCTGTAACAGTTCTTCTGCAAGAAAATATCGAATCTCTGCTCTCTTTAACAGTCTTTCTGCACCCCAGTCTCCAACCTTTTTTCTCTGCAAAGATCCTTCTGAACCTCAGTCCTAACCTCTGCTCTCTGCAACAGTTCTTCTGCACCCTAGTCTCCATACTCTGCTCTCTGTATGATTCTTTTGCCTCCCTTTCTCCAACCCTTCCTCTCTGTAAAAGTGCTTCTGCACCCAAGTATCCAACTTCGGCTCTCTCTAAAAGTCCTTCTGCACCTCAGTCTCCAACATTTGCTCTCTGTAATGGTCTTTCTGTACCGCAGTATCCAACCTCTGCTCTCTGTAACAGTCCTTCTGCACCCCAGTCTCCAACATCTGCTCTCTACAATAGTCCTTCCGCACCAAAGTCTCCCAAACTCTGCTCTTTCTAACACTCCTTCTATACTGCAATCTCCAACCTCTCTCTCTATAACGGTCCTTCTACACCGCAATTGCCAACCTCTGCTTTCTGTAACAGTCTTTCTGCACCTCAGATTCCAACCTCTGCTCTCTGTAACAGTCCTTATAAGCCTCAATCAAAAATCTCTGCTCTCTGCAACAATCCTTCAAAACCCCAATCTCCAAACTGTCATATCTGTAACAATCCTTCTGCACCCCAGTCTCAAACATCTGCTCTCTGTAACTGGTCTTCTGCAACTCAGTCTCCAAAGTCTGCTATCTTTAACAGGCCTTCTGCACCCCAGTCTCCAAACTCTTCTCTCTGCAACGATCTTTCTACAACTCACTCTCCAAACTCTGCTCTCTGTAAAAGTCCTTCTGCACTTCAGTCTCCATTCTTTGCTCTCTGTAATTGTCCTTCTGCACCCCACTCTTCAATCTCTGCTCTCTGTAACAATCCTTCTGCATTCCAGTATCCCAAATCTGCTCTCTGCAAAGGTCCTTCTGGACCCCGTCTACAAACGCTGCTCTGTAACAGTCTTTCTGTATGGCAGTCTCCAAGCTCTTCTCTCTATAACTGTCCTTCTACACCCCAATTTCAAACCTCTGCTCTCTGTAACAGTTCTTCTAAGCCTCAGTCTGAAACTTCTGCTTTCTGCAACAATCATTTTAAACAACAGTCTCCAAACTGTGCTATTTGTAACAATCCTTCTGCACCCCAGTCTCCAACATCTGCTTTCTGTAACAGGATTTCTGCAACCCAGTCTCCAAACTCTGCTCTCTGTAACAGGCCTTCTGCACCCCAGTCTCCAACCTCTGCTCTCTGCAAAAGTCCTTCTACACCCCAGTCTCCAACTTCTGCGCTCTGCAACGATCCTTTCTGCATCCCAGTCTCCAACGTCTGCTCTCTGTAAGATCCTCCTGAACCCCGTTCTCCAAACTTTGCTCTCTGTAACAGTCATTCTGCACCTCAGTCTCCAATCTTATCTCTCTGGAACGGCCCTTGTGCACCCCAGTATCCAACCTCTGTTCTCTGCAGCTGTCCTTCTGCACCACAGGCTACAAAATCTACTCTCTGTAACAGTCCTTCTGCACCCCAGTCTTCAAAATCTTCTTTCTGTATCAGTTATTCTGCACCCCAGTCTAAAACCTCTTCTCTCTGTAACAGTCCTTCTGCACCTCAGTCTCCAACCTCTGCTGTATTCAACAGTCCTTCTGCACCCCAGTCTCTAAACTCTGCTCTCTGCAAACATCTTATTATACCCCAGTATCCAACATCTGCTTTCTCCAACGATCCTTCTGCATCCCAGTCTCCAACGTCTGCTCTCTGCAAAAGTATTTCGACACCCCAGTCTCCAACCTCTGCTCTCTGCTACACTGTTTCTGCACCCCAGTCCCCAACCTCTGAACTCTGCAACAGTCTTTCTGAACCCCAGTCTACGACTTCTGTTCTCTGTAACAGTTTTTCTGCACATCAGTCCCTAAACTCTGCTCTCTGCAATCGTCCTTCTGCACCCCATTCTCAAAAACTCTTCTCTCTGTATCAATCGTTTATCACCCCAGTCTCCAAACTCTGCTCTCTGCAAGGATCCTTTTGAAACCCAGTATCAAACCTCAGCTCTCTGCAAAAGTCTTTCTGCACCCCAGTCTCCAACCTCTGATCTCTGAAATAGTCCTTCTTCACCTCAGTCTGAAAACTCTGCTCTGTGCAATGATCCTTCTGCACCCAAGTCTACAGACTCTGCTTTCTGTAACAGTCCTTCTTCATCTCACCTCTCAGCAGTCCTTCTGTACTTCATCTCACCTCTCAAAAGTCCTTCTCTACTGCAGTCTCCAAACTCTGCTCTCTGCAACGGTCCTTCTGCACCCCATTCTCCAACCTCTGTTGTCTGCAAGAGTCCTTAAGCACTTCAGTCTCAAAAATCTGCTCCCTGCAACAATCCTTCTGCACCTTAGTCTCCAAATTCTGCTCTCTGCAACAGTTCTTCTGCACCCCAGTATCCAACATCTACTCTCTGAAACAGTCCTTCTCCACCCCAGTTTCCAACCTCTTCTTTTTCTAACGGTCCTTCTACATCTCAGTCTCAAACCTCTACTTTCTGTATCAGTCTGTCTGAACCCCAGTCTCCAAACTCTGTTCTCTGTGTCTATCTTTCTGCACCTCTGTCTCCAACATGTGCTCTATGTAAAAGTCATTCTGCACCCCAGTCTCCAACCTCTGATCTCGGTAACAGTCCTATACCGCAGTCTCCAAACTCCGATTTCTGTAACGGTCCTTCTGCACCCCAATTTCCAAACTCTGCTTCCAGTAACAGTCCTTCTGCACCTCAGTCTCCAACCTCTGTTCTCTGTAACACTCTTTCTACACCTCAGTCTGAAACCTCTGCTCTCTGAAGAATCCTTTTGCACCCCAGTCTCCAACCACTGCTCTCTGTAAAAGTCCGCCTGCAACTCAGTCTCAAACCTCTGCTCTCTGTAAGATTCTTCAGTAACCCAGTCTCCAATAACTGCTCTCTGTAGCAGTCCTTCTTAACCTCAGTCTCCAACATCTGCTCTCTGTAACAGTCCTTCTGCACCTCATTCTCCAAACTCTGCTCTCTGTAAGATCCTTCTAGAACCCAGTCTTTAAAATCTGCACTCTGTTACAGTCCTTCTGCAAACAGTCTCCAAACTCTGCTCTCTGTAACTGGACTTTTAAAAGCCAGTCTGCAACCTCTGCTCTATGTAACAGGCCATCAGCACCCCAGTCTCCAGCCACTTCTCACTACATAGATTCTTCTCCACCACAGTCTCTAACCTCTGCTCAATGCAACAGTCCTTTTGCCACCCCAGTCTTCAAACTCTGCTCTCTGTAAGATCCATCTGAACCCCAGTCTCCAACCTCTGCTCTCTGTAACAGTCCTTCTGCAGCCCAGTCTTCAAACTCTGCTCTTGTAACATTCCTTCTGCACCTCAGTCTCCAACCTCTGCTCTCTCTAACAGTCCTTCTGCACTCCAGTCTCCAACCTCTGCTCTCTGCAAAAGTTTTTTGCACCCCAGTCTCGAGCCTCTGCTCCCTGCAACGTTTCTTCTGAACCCCAGTCTCCATCCTCTGCTCTCTGCAACAGTCCTTCTGCACCACAGTCTCCAACCTCTGCTCTCTGTAAGATCCTTCTGCACTCCAGTTTTTAAACTCTGCTCTCTTTAACATTCATTTTCCATCCCAGTTTTTAAACTCTGCTTTCGGCAAGTGTAAAGTGGCACCCCAGTCTCCAACCTCTGTCCTCTGCAACAGTCCTTCTGCTGCCCAGTCTCCAACCTCTGCTCTCTGTAACAGTCCTTCTGTACCACAGTCTCCAACCTCTGCTCTCCATAACGGTCTTTCTTCACCCCAGTCTCTAAACTCTGCTTTCTGTATCAGTTTTTTCTGAACCCCAGTCTCACAACATTGCTCTCTGTATCTATCTTCCTGTACCTTTGTCTCCAACCTGTGCTCTCTGCATCATTTCTTCTACACCCCAGTCTCCAACCTCTGCTTTCTGTAAAAGTATTTCTATACTGCAGTCTACAAACTCTGCTCTCTTAAACGGTCCTTCTGCACACCAATTTCCAAACTCTACACCCTATAACAGTCCTTCTGCACCTGAGTCTCCAAACTCTGCTCTCTGTATCAGTCCTTCTACACCTCAGTCTCCAAATGCTGCTCTCTGTAACAGTCCTTCTGCACCTCAGTCTCCAACCTCTGCTCTCTGTAAGATCCGTCTGTAAACCAGTCTCCAAACTCTGTTCTCTATAACAGTCCTTCTGCACCTCAGTCTCTAATTCTGCTCTATGTAAGATCCTTCTGCACCCCTGTCTTCAAGCTCTGCTCCTTGCAACGATCCCTCTGCACCACCGTCTCCAACCTCTTCTCTATGTAACAGGACTTCTGCACCTCAGTCTCCAACCTCTGCTTTATGTAAAAGGACTTCTGCACCTCAATCTCCAACCTCTGCTTTCTGCAACAGTCCTTCTGCACCGCAGTCTCCAATCTCTGCTCTCTGCAACAGTCCATCTGCAACCCAGTCTCAAACCTCTGCTCTCTGCAACAGTTCTTCTGCACCTCAGTCTTCAAACTCTGCTCTCTGTAGCATTTCTTCTGCACCTCAGTCTCCAAACTCTGTTCTCTGCAAGGGTACTTCTGCACCTCAGTCTCCAAACTCTACCCTCTTTAACAGTCCTTCTGCACTTCAGTCTCCAATGTCTACCCTCTATAGCATCCTTCTAAAACCCAGTCTCCAAACTCTAATCTCTCTAACAGTCTTTCTGCACACCAGTCTCAAAACTCTGCTCTCTGCAATGATCCTTCTTAACCCCAGTATCTAACGTCTGCTCTCTGCAACAGTCCTTCTGCACCACAGTCTCCAAACTCTGCTCTCTGCAACAGTCCTTCTGCACCCCAGTCTCCAACCTCTTCTCTCTACAACAGTTCTTCTGCACCCCAGTCTCCAAACTCTGCTCTCTGTAGCATTTCTTTTGCACCTCATTCTCCAAACTCTGTTCTCAGCAAGGGTACTTCTGCACCTCAGTCTCCAAACTCTACTCTCTTTAACAGTCCTTCTGCACTTCAGTCTCCAACCTCTTCTCTGTGTAAGATCCTTCTGAAACTCTCCAAACTCTGTTCTCTGTAACATTTCCCTTCCACCCGAGTCTCAAACCTCTGTTCTTTGCAACAGTCCTTCTGCTCCCCAGTCTTCGAGATCTGCTCTCTGTAACAGTCCTTCTGTACCGCAGTCTCCAACCTCTGCTCTCCCTAACGGTCTTTCTACACCCCAGATTCCAAACTCTGCTTTCTGTATCAGTCTGTCTGAAGCCCAGTCTTCAACTTCTGTTCTCTATCGATCCTTCTGCACCTCAGTCTCCAATCTGTGTTCTATGTAAGAGTCGTTCTGAACCCCAGTCTCTAACCTCTGCTCTTGGTAACATTCCTATACCGCAGTCTCCAAACTCTGCTCTCTGTAACGGTCCTTCTGCACCCCAATTTCCAAACTTTGCTTCCTGTAACAGTTTTTCTACACCTGAGTCTCCAAAATCTGCTCTCTGTAAAAGTCCTTTTACACCTCAGTCTTCAACCTCTGCTCTCTGTAACAGTCCTTCTGAACCTCAGTCTGAAACCTCTGGTCACTGCACGATCCTTCTGAACCCCAGTCTCCAATATCTGCTCTCTGTAACAGTCCTTCTGTACTGCAGTCACCAAACTGCTCTCTGTAAGATCCTTCAGCAACCCAGTCTCCAAATACTGCTTTCTGTATCAGTCCTTCTAAACCACAGTCTCCAACCTCTGCTCTCTGTATCTATCCTTCTGAACCTCAGTCTCCAACCTGTGCTTCCTGAAACAGTCCTTCTGCACCCAAGTAACCCACCTCTGCTCTCTTTAACAGTCCTTCTATACCGCAGTCTTCAAACTCTGGTCTCTGTAACGGTCCTTCTGCACCCCAATTTCTAACCTCTGCTTTTTGTAACAGTCCTTCGGCACCTAAGTCTCCAAACTCTGCTCTTCGTAACAGTCATTCTACAACTCAGTCTCCAACCTCTGCTCTCTGTAACAGTACTTCTGCACCTGAGTCTGAACCTCTGCACTCCACGATCCTTCTGCATTCCAGTCTCCAACATCTACTCTCTGCAACAGTCCTTTTGCACCCCAGTCTCCAAACTCTGCTCCCTGTAAGATCCATCTGAACCCCAGTCTCCATCCTGTGCTCTCTGTAACAGTCCTTCTGCGCAACAGTCTCCAAATTCTGCTTTCTGTATCTGTCCTTCTGCAACTCAGTCTCCAACCTCTGCTCTCTGTAACAGTCCATCAGCACCCCAGTCTCCAAAATATACTCTCTGCAACAGTCCTTCTGCACCCCAGTCATCAACATCTGCACTCTGCAAAAGTCCTTCTGCACCCCAGTCTCCAAACTCTGCTCTCTACAACGATCCTTCTGGACCCCAGTCTTCAACCTCTGCTCTCTGCAACAATCCTTGTGCACCATAGTCTCCAACCTCTGCTACGTGTAAGATACTTCTGCACTCCAGTTTCCAAACTCTGATCTCTGTAACATTTCTTCTCCACCTCAGTCTCCAACCTCTGTCCTCTGCAACAGTCCTTCTGCTCTCCAGTCTCCTAGATCTGCTCTCTCTAACAGTCATTCTGTACCGCAGTCTACAACCTCTTCTCTCTGTAACAGTCCTTCTAAACCCCAATTTCCAACCTCTGCTTTCTGTAACAGTCCTTCTGCACCTCAGTCTCCAAACTCTGCTCTCTGTAACAGTCCTTCTGAACACCAGTTTCCAAACTCTGCTCTGTGTATCTATCCTTCTGCACCTCAGTCTCCAATCTCTGCTCTCTATAACAGTTCATCTGCACCCCAGTCTCTAAAATCTGCTCTCTGAAACAGTCCTTTTACACCGCAGTCTTTAACATCGGCTGTCTGCAACAGTCCTTCTGCACCCAAGTCTCCAAACTCTGCTCTCTGCAACGATACTTCTGGACCCCAGTCTCCAACGTCTGTTCTCTGCAACAGTTCGTGTGCAACAAATTTTCCAAACTCTGCTAGGTGTAAAATCCTTCTGCACTCCAGTTTTCAAACTCTGCTCTCTGTAACATTCTTCTCCACCACAGTCTCCAACCTCTGTCCTCTGCAACAGTCCTTCTGCTCCCCAGTCTCCGAGATCTGCTCTCTGTAACAGTCATTCTGTACCACAGACTCCAAACTCTTCTCTCTGTAACGGTCCTCCTACACCCCAATTTCCAACCAGGTTTCTGTAACAGTCCTTCTGAACCTCAGTCTCCAAACTCTGCACTCTGTAACAGTTCTTCTAATCCCAAGTCTCCAGCCTCTGCTCTCAGCAACAGTCCTTTTTCACCTTAGTCTTAAAACTCTGCTGTCTGCAACGAACCTTCTGCACCCCAGTCTCAAAACTCTGATCTCTGTAACAGTTCTTCTGCAACCCAGTCTCTAAACTCTGCTCTCTGTAACAGTCCTTTTTCACAACAGTTTCTAACATCTGCTTTCTATAACAGGAATTCTGGAACCCAGTCTCGAACCTCTGCTCTCTGTAACAGTCCTTCTGAACCCCAGTCTCCAAACTCTTCTCTCTTAAACGATTCTTCTCGACCCCAGTCTCCAACCTCTGCTCTCGGCAAGAGTCCTTCTACACCCGAGTCTCCAACCTCTGCTCTCTGTAAGATCCTTATGCACTCCAGTCTCAAAACTCTGCTCTCTGTAACAATCTGTCTGCAATCCAGTCTCCAACCACTGCTTTCTTTAACAGTCCTTCTGCACCCCAGTCTCCAATATGTGCTCTCTGCAACAGTCCTTCTGCACCCAAGTCTCCAAAATCTTCTCTCTGCAACAATTCTTCACCTCTCACTCTCTGAATTCTGCTCTTGGCAACAGTCCTTCAGCACCCCAGTCTCTAACCTCTGCTCTCTTTAACAGTCCTTTTGCAAACCAGTCACCAAAATCTGCTCTCTGAAACAGTCCTTCTTAACCCCAGTCTCCAACCTCTGCTTTCTGTTTCAGTCCTTAAGCACGACAGTCTCCAACCTCTTCTCTCTGTAACAGTCCTTCTGCACCTTAGTTTCCAACCTCTACTTCTGCAACAGTCCTACTGCACCCCAGTCTCCAAACTCTGCTCTCTGCAACAGTCCTTGTGCACCCTAGTTACCAAGGTCTGCTCTCTGCAACAGTCCTTCTGCACCCCAGGCTCCACCTCTGCACTCTTTAACAGTCCTTCTGTACTGCAGTCTCCAACCTCTGCTCTCTGTTACCGTCTTTCTTCACCACAAACTCCAATCTCTGCTTTCTCTATCAGTTCTTCTGATCCCCAGTCTCCAAACTCTGCTCTCTTTGAGAATTCTACTGCACATCAATCTCCAACCTCTGCTCTTTGTAATATCCTTCTGCTCCCCAGTTTCCAAACTCTACTCTCTGCAACATTCCTTTTCCACCCCAGTCCCCAATATCTGCTCTCTGTAAGAGTCTTTCTTCACCACAGTCTCCAACATCTTCACTCTGTAATAGTCGTTCTGCACCTCAGTGTTCAAACTCTGCTATCTGTTACAATCCTTCTATACCGCAGTTTCCAAACTCTGCTCTCGGTATTGGTCTTTCTGCACCCCAATTTGCAACGTCTGCTCTGTAGCAGTCCTTCTGCACCTCAGTCTCCAAACTCTGCTCTCTGTAACAGTCCTTCTGCACCTCAGTCTCCAACCTGTGCTCTCTGTAACAGTCTTTCTGCACCTCAGTATCCAACCTCTGCTCTCTGTAAAAGTCCTTCTGCACCTCAGTATTAAACCTCTGGTCTCTGCATGATCCTTCTGCACCCCAGTCTTCAACCTCTGCTCTTTGCAACAGTCCTTCTGCACCCCAGTCTCCAACCTCTGCTTTCTGTATCAGTCCTTCTGCACCACAGTCTCCAAACTCTGCTCTCTGTATCAGTGCTTCTTCACCTCACTCTGCCACCTCTGCTCTCTGCAAGAGTCCTGCTGCACCCAAGTCTTAAACCTCTGCTCGCTGCAACAGTCCTTCTGCACCCCAGTCTCCAAAATCTGCTCTCTGCAAGAGTCGTTTACCACGCAAGTCTCCATCCATTTATCTCTTTAACCGTCCTTCTGTACTGCAGTCTCCAACCTGTGCTCTCTGTAACGGTTTTTGTGCACCCCAGTCTTCAAAATCTGCTTTCTGTTTCAGTCCTTCTGCACCCCGTCTCTAAACTCTGCTCTCTGTAACAGTCATTCTTAACCTTAGACTTTAACCTCTGCTCTCTGCAACAGTTTTACTGTGCCTCAATCGCCAACCTCTGCTCTCTGCAACAGTGCTTCTGCACCTCAGTCTCCGAACTCTGCTCTCTGTATAATCCTTCTGAAACCCAGTCTCCAACCTCTGCTATTTTCAATGGTCCTTCTGTACCCCAGTCTCCAAACTCTGTTCTCTACAACAATTATTCTGTACCCCAGTCTCCAACTTCTGCTCTCTGTAACAGTCCTTCTGTACCACAGTTTCCCATCTCTGTTCTCTGTAAGGGTCCTTCTGCACCCCAGTCTTCAACCGCGGTTTCAGTATCAGTACCTCAAGACCACATTCTCTGTACTCTCCTCTCTGTAACAGTTGTTCCCCACCTCAGTCTCCAACCTCTGCTCTCTGAAACAGTCCTTCTTCACAAAGTCATCAAGCTCTGCATTCTGTATCAGTCCTTCTGCACCACAGTCTCCAACTTCTGCTCTCTGTAACACTCATTATGCACCTCAGTCTCCAACCTCTATTCTCTGCAGCTGTCCTTCTCCACCTTAGTCTAAAACCTCTGCTCTCTGTAACCGGGCTTCTGCACCCCAGTCTCTAACCGCTGTTTTCTGTAGCAGTCCATCTGCACCTCAGTTTGAAAACTCTGCTCTCAGCAACGATTCTTCTGCACCTTAATCTCCAAGCACTGCTCTCTGTAACAGGCATTCGTCACCCCAGTCTCCAACCTCTGCTCTCCGCAACAGTCCTTCTGAACCCCAGTCTCCAACCTATGCTGTCTGTAAGATCTTTCTGAAAACCTGTCTCCAACCTTTGCTCTCTGTAACAGTCCTTCTGTACCGCAGTCTCCAAACTCTGATCTCTGTAAGGGTCCTTCTGTACTTCAGTCTGCAACCTCTGCTCTCTGAAACACTTCTTCTGCACCCCAGTCTCGAAACATTGCTCTCTGAAACAGTTTTTCTGCACATCAGTCTCCAACATGTTCTCTCTGTAAATGTCCTACTGCACTCCCGTCTCCAACCTCTGCTCTCTGTAAAAGTCCTTCTGCATTGTAGTCTCCAAAATCTGCTCTCTTTAACGATCCTTCTACACCCCAGTCTCCAAACTCTGCTCTCTGCAACGATCTTTCTGCACGCCTGTCTCCAACGTCTGCTCTCTGTAAAAGTCCTTCTGCACCTCAGTCTCCAACCTCTGCTCTATGCAACAGTCTTTCTGCACCCAAGTCTCCAACATCTGCTCTCTGCAACAGTCCTTCTACACCCCAGTCTACAACTTCTGCTCTCTGAAACAGTCCTTCACCACCCCAGTCTCCATACTTTGCTTGCCCCAACGATCCTCCTGCAACCCAGTTCCAACCTCTGTTCTCTACAAAAGTTCTTCTGCACCCCAGTTTCCACCTCTGCTCTCTGTAACAGTCCTTCTGTACCACAGTCTCCAAACTCTGTTCTTCGTAAGGGTCTTTATGCACCCCAGTATCCAACCTCTGCTTCTGTATCAGTCGTTTTCCACAAAGTCTCGAAACTCTTCCCACTGTAACAGTACTTCTGCAACTCAGTCTGCAAACTCTGCTCTCTGCAACAGTCCTTCTGCAACTCAGTCTCCAAACTCTGCTCACTGTAAGGGTGCTTCTGCACCCGAGTATCCAACCTCTGCTTTCTGTATCAGTTCTTCTGCACCCCAGTCTCCAACCTCTGCTCTCTGTAACAATCCTTCTGCACCTAGGTCTCCAACCTCTGCTCTCTGCAATGGTCCATCTGAACCTCAGTCTCCACACTCTTCTATCTGTAACAGTGTTTCTGCACCTCAGTCTCCAACCTCTGCTCTCTGTAACATCCTTCTGCAACCCAGTATTAAAACTCTGCTCTCTGTAACAGTCCTTCTACACCACAGAGTCCAAAACTCTGCTTGCTGTATCAGGCCTTCTGCACCCCAGTCTCCAACCACTGATTTCTGTGTCAGTCCTTCTGCACCCGTCTCCAAACTCTGGTCTCTGCAACGATCCTTCTGCACCACAGTCTTCAACCTCTGTTCTCTTCAACACTTCTGCACCTCAGTCTGAATACTCTGCTCTCAGCAATGATTCTTCTGCACCTCAGTCTCCAAGCACTGCTCTCTGTAACAGGCCTTCTGCACCCCAGTCTCCAACCTCTGCTCTCCTCAATAGTTTTTCTGCACCCAGTCTCCAACCTATGCTGTCTGAAAGATGTTTCTGAACACCTGTCTCCACCTATGCTGTCTGTAACAGTCCTTCTGTACCGCAGTCTCCAAACTCTGGTCTCTGTAAGGGTCCTTCTGTACTTCAGTCTGCAACCTCTGCTCCCTTAAACACTCCTTCTGCACCCCAGTCTTCAAACTTTGCTCTCTGCAACAGTTTTTCTGCACATTAGTCTCCAACATGTTCTCTCTGTAAATGTCCTACTGCACCCCCGTCTTCAACCTCTGCTCTCTGTAAAAGTACTTCTGCATTACAGTCTTCAAAATCTGCTCTCTTTAAGGATCCTTCTACACCCCAGTTTCCAAACTCTTCTCTCTGCAACGATCCTTCTGCACCCAGTCTCCAACGTCTGCTCTCTATAAAAGTCCTTCTGCACCCCAGTCTCCAACGTCTGGTCTCTCTAACCATCCTTCTGCACCTCAGTCTCCAACATCTGCTCTCTGCAACAGTCCTTCTACACCCCAGTCTACAACTTCTTCTCTCTGAAACATTCCTTCACCACCCCAGTCTCCATAATCTGCTAGCCCCAACGATCCTCCTGCAACCTAGTTCCAACCTCTGTTCTCTACAAAAGTTCTTCTGCACCCTAGTCTCCAACCTCTGCTCTCTCTAACAGTCCTTCTGTATGGCAGTCTCCAACTTCTGTTCTCCATAAGGGTCTTTATGCACCCCAGTATCCAACCTCTGCTTTCTGTATCAGTCGTTTTCCACCAAAGTCTCGAAACTCTTCCCGCTGTAACAGTACTTCTGCAACTCAGTCTGCAACCTCTGCTCTCTGCAACAGTCCTTCTGCACCTCAGTCTCAAACCTCTGCTCTCTGTAAGGGTCCTTCTGCACCCGAGTATCCAACCTCTTCTTTCTGTATCAGTCCTTCTGCACCCCAGTCTCCAACCTCTGCTCTCTGTAACAATCCTTCTACACCTCAGTCTCCAACCTCTGCTCTCTGCAACGGTCCATCTTAACCTCAGTCTCCAAACTCTTCTCTCTGTAACAGTCCTTCTGAACCCAAGTCTCCAACCTTTTCTCTCTGAAACAGTCCTTTGGCACCCCCAGTCTCCACCCTCTGCTCTCTTTATTGATTCTTTTGCACCCAATTCTCCAACCTCTGTTCACTTCAACAGTCATTCTAAACATCATTCTGAAAACTATGCTCTCTGCAACGATCTTTCTGGACCCCAGTCTACAAACTCTGCTCTCTGTAACAGTCCTTCGGCACCTCAGTCAACAACCTCTGCTCTCTGTAAGATCCTTCTGCCACCCAGTCTCCAAACTCTGCTCTATGTTACAGGCCATCTGCACCCCCATCTCCAAGCTCTGCTCTCTTTAACAGGCCTCCTGCACCTCTGTCTCCAACCTCTTCTCTCTGCAAGGATCCTTCTGCACGATAGTCTACAACATCTGCTCTCTGCAACAGTTCTATTGCACCGCAGTCTCCAACCTCTGCTCTCTGTAATATCCTTCTGCCACACCTGTCTCCAACCTCTGCTCTCTTTAACGGTCCTTCTATTCCGCAGTCTCCAACCTCTATACTCTGTAATGGTCCTTCTGCACCCCAGTCTCCAAACTCTCTTTCCCTGTATCTATCGTTCTACACGCCAGGCTTCTACCTCTGCTCTCTGTAACAGTTTTTCTGTACCCCAGTCTCCAAACACTGCACTCTGCACAGTCATTCTGCACCCCAGTCTCCAACATCTGCTCTCTGCAACAGTCCTTCTCCACCTCAGTTTCCAAACTTTGCTCTCCGTAAAATCCTTCTGCACCCCAGTCTCTAACGTCTGCTCTCTGCAAAAATCCTTCTGTAGCTCAGACTCCAAAGTCTACTCTCTGCAATGGTCCCTCTGCACGCCAAACTCCAACCTTGTTCTCTACATCAGTTCTTCTATACCGCAGTCTTCAACCTCTGTTCTCTATAAGGTTCCTTCTGCACCCCATTCTCAAACCTCTGCTTACTGTATCAGTCCTTCTGCACCACAGTCTCCACACTTTGCTCTCTGTAACAGTCCTTCTGCACCTCACTCTGCAACCTCTGCTCTCTGCAACAGTTCGTCTGCACCCCAGTTTCCAAAATCTGTTCACTTCAACAGTCATTCTAAACATCATTCTGAAAACTATGCTCTCTGCAACGATCTTTCTGGACCCCAGTCTACAAACTCTGCTCTCTGTAACAGTCCTTCGGCACCCTCAGTCAACAACCTCTGCTCTCTGTAAGATCCTTCTGCCACCCAGTCTCCAAACTCTGCTCTATGTTACAGGCCATCTGCACCCCCATCTCCAAGCTCTGCTCTCTTTAACAGGCCTCCTGCACCTCTGTCTCCAACCTCTTCTCTCTGCAAGGATCCTTCTGCACGATAGTCTACAACATCTGCTCTCTGCAACAGTTCTATTGCACCGCAGTCTCCAACCTCTGCTCTCTGTAATATCCTTCTGCACACCTGTCTCCAACCTCTGCTCTCTTTAACGGTCCTTCTATTCCGCAGTCTCCAACCTCTATACTCTGTAATGGTCCTTCTGCACCCCAGTCTCCAAACTCTCTTTCCTGTATCTATCGTTCTACACGCCAGGCTTCTACCTCTGCTCTCTGTAACAGTTTTTCTGTACCCCAGTCTCCAAACACTGCACTCTGCACAGTCATTCTGCACCCCAGTCTCCAACATCTGCTCTCTGCAACAGTCCTTCTCCACCTCAGTTTCCAAACTTTGCTCTCCGTAAAATCCTTCTGCACCCCAGTCTCTAACGTCTGCTCTCTGCAAAAATCCTTCTGTAGCTCAGACTCCAAAGTCTACTCTCTGCAATGGTCCCTCTGCACGCCAAACTCCAACCTTGTTCTCTACATCAGTTCTTCTATACCGCAGTCTTCAACCTCTGTTCTCTATAAGGTTCCTTCTGCACCCCATTCTCAAACCTCTGCTTACTGTATCAGTCCTTCTGCACCACAGTCTCCACACTTTGCTCTCTGTAACAGTCCTTCTGCACCTCACTCTGCAACCTCTGCTCTCTGCAACAGTTCGTCTGCACCCCAGTTTCCAAAATCTGTTCTCTACAACAGTCTTTTTCCACCCCAGTCTCCAACCTCTGCT
>NW_027525131.1:0-23501 GCF_052094955.1 Ictidomys tridecemlineatus
TTTCCATGAAAGTGATTCTCGCCAGTCTCTGCTTAGGGCTACATCAACAGCAAACAAACCATAGAGATAGAACTTGAAACTGCTTTATTGTGTCAAGTTTCAAAGAGCTAGCACAAACCATGTTTGATTTAGAGTTCCAAATACATGTATCCCTATGGGAGAAAACAGAGTGAAACCTCAAAATGAAACCGGTTACTGCCAACGAACGGTTTAACCTAGAAGAACGAAATTTGGCCAGCCAAGTGGGATTGCTGTACTGATCATTACCTGAAAGTTTCATCAAGATTGGGTGAAAAAGTGTTTGCTGAGATTTCAGGCAACTCGTAGTTTTTTGGAAGCTTGGCAGGCCCTTTCCATGAAAGTGATTCTCGCCAGTCTCTGCTTAGGGCTACATCAACAGCAAACAAACCATAGAGATAGAACTTGAAACTGCTTTATTGTGTCAAGTTTCAAAGAGCTAGCACAAACCGTGTTTGATTTAGAGTTCCAAATACATGTATCCCTATAGGAGAAAACACAGTGAAACCTCAAAATGAAACTGGTTACTGCCAAAGAACGGTTTAACCAAGAACAACGAAATTTGGCGAGCCAAGTGGGATTCGTGTACTGATCATTACCTGAAAGTATCATCAAGATTGGGTGAAAAAGTGTTTGCTGAGATTTCAGGCAACTCGTAGTTTTTTGGAAGCTTGGAAGGCCCTTTCCATGAAAGTGACTCTCGCCAGTCTCTGCTTAGGGCTACATCAACAGCAAACAAACCATAGAGATAGAACTTGAAACTGCTTTATTGTGTCAAGTTTCAAAGAGCTAGCACAAACCGTGTTTGATTTAGAGTTCCAAATACATGTATTCCTATAGGAGAAAACAGAGTGAAACCTCAAAATGAAACCGGTTACTGCCAAGGAACGGTTTAACCAAGAACAATGAAATTTGGTGAGCCAAGTGGGATTCGTGTACTGATCATTACCTGAAAGTATCATCAAGATTGGGTGAAAAAGTGTTTGCTGAGATTTCAGGCAACTCGTAGTTTTTTGGAAGCTTGGAAGGACCTTTCCATCAAAGTGACTCTCGCCAGTCTCTGCTTAGGGCTACATCAACAGCAAACAAACCATAGAGATAGAACTTGAAACTGCTTTATTGTGTCAAGTTTCAAAGAGCTAGCACAAACCGTGTTTGATTTAGAGTTCCAAATACATGTATCCCTATAGGAGAAAACAGAGTGAAACCTCAAAATGAAACCGGTTACTGCCAACGAACGGTTTAACCTAGAAGAATGAAATTTGGCGAGCCAAGTGGGATTGGTGTACTGATCATTACCTGAAACTTTCATCAAGATTGGGTGAAAAAGTGTGTGCTGAGATTTCAGGCAACTCGTAGTTTCTTGGAAGCTTGGCAGGCCCTTTCCATGAAAGTGATTCTCGCCAGTCTCTGCTTAGGGCTACATCAACAGCAAACAAACCATAGAGATAGAACTTGAAACTGCTTTATTGTGTCAAGTTTCAAAGAGCTAGCACAAACCTTGTTTGATTTAGAGTTCCAAATACATGTATCCCTATAGGAGAAAACAGAGTGAAACCTCAAAATGAAACCAGTTACTGCCAACGAACGGTTTAACCTAGAAGAACGAAATTTGGCGAGCCAAGTGGGATTGGTGTACTGATCATTACCTGAAAGTTTCATCAAGATTGGGTGAAAAAGTGTGTGCTGAGATTTCAGGCAACTCGTAGTATTTTGGAAGCTTAGCAGGCCCTTTCCATGAAAGTGATTCTCGCCAGTCTCTGCTTAGGGCTACATCAACAGCAAACAAACCATTAAGACAGAACTTGAAACTGCTTTATTGTGTCAAGTTTCAAAGAGCTAGCACAAACCGTGTTTGATTTAGAGTTCCAAATACATGTATCCCTATAGGAGAAAACAGAGTGAAACCTCAAAATGAAACCGGTTACTGCCAACGAACGGTTTAACCTAGAAGAACGAAA
Organism: Ictidomys tridecemlineatus; assembly: GCF_052094955.1. Taxonomy (NCBI): domain Eukaryota; kingdom Metazoa; phylum Chordata; class Mammalia; order Rodentia; family Sciuridae; genus Ictidomys; species Ictidomys tridecemlineatus. Next base: position 1,980 of record NW_027525131.1, read on the forward strand.
TTTGGCCAGCCAAGTGGGATTGGTGTACTGATCATTACCTGAAAGTTTCATCAAGATTGGGTGAAAAAGTGTTTGCTGAGATTTCAGGCAACTCGTAGTTTTTTGGAAGCTTGGCAGGCCCTTTCCATGAAAGTGATTCTCGCCAGTCTCTGCTTAGGGCTACATCAACAGCAAACAAACCATAGAGATAGAACTTGAAACTGCTTTATTGTGTCAAGTTTCAAAGAGCTAGCACAAACCGTGTTTGATTTAGAGTTACAAATACATGTATCCCTATAGGAGAAAACACAGTGAAACCTCAAAATGAAACCGGTTACTGCCAAAGAACGGTTTAACCTAGAACAACGAAATTTGGCGAGCCAAGTGGGATTCGTGTACTGATCATTACCTGAAAGTATCATCAAGATTGGGTGACAAAGTGTTTGCTGAGATTTCAGGCAACTCGTAGTTTTTTGGAAGCTTGGAAGGCCCTTTCCATGAAAGTGACTCTCGCTTCAGTCTCTGCTTAGGGCTACATCAACAGCAAACAAACCATAGAGATAGAACTTGAAACTGCTTTATTGTGTCAAGTTTCAAAGAGCTAGCACAAACCGTGTTTGATTTAGAGTTCCAAATACATGTATCCCTATAGGAGAAAACAGAGTGAAACCTCAAAATGAAACCGGTTTCTGCCAAGGAACGGTTTAACCAAGAACAATGAAATTTGGCGAGGCAAGTGGGATTCGTGTACTGATCATTACCTGAAAGTATCATCAAGATTGGGTGACAAAGTGTTTGCTGAGATTTCAGGCAACTCGTAGTTTTTTGGAAGCTTCGAAGGACCTTTCCATGAAAGTGACTCTCGTCAGTCTCTGCTTAGGGCTACATCAACAGCAAACAAATCATAGAGATAGAACTTGAAACTGCTTTATTGTGTCAAGTTTCAAAGAACTAGCACAAACCGTGTTTGATTTAGAGTTCCAAATACATGTATACCTATAGGAGAAAACAGAGTGAAACCTCAAAATGAAACCGGTAACTGCCAACGAACGGTTTAACCTAGAAGAACGAAATTTGGTGAGCCAAGTGGGATTGCTGTACTGATCATTACCTGAAAGTTTAATCAAGATTGGGTGAAAAAGTGTTTGCTGAGATTTCAGGCAACTCGTAGTTTTTTGGAAGCTTGGCAGGCCCTTTCCATGAAAGTGATTCTCGCCAGTTTCTGCTTAGGGCTACATCAACAGCAAACAAACCATAGAGATCGAACTTGAAACTGTTTATTGTGTCAAGTTTCAAAGAGCTAGCACAAACCGTGTTTGATTTAGAGTTCCAAATACATGTATCCCTATAGGAGAAAACAGAGTGAAACCTCAAAATGAAACCGGTTACTGCCAACGAACGGTTTAACCTGGAAGAATGAAATTTGGCGAGCCAAGTGGGATTGGTGTACTGATCATTACCTGAAAGTTTCATCAAGATTGGGTGAAAAAGTGTGTGCTGAGATTTCAGGCAACTCGTAGATTTTTGGAAGCTTGGCAGGCCCTTTCCATGAAAGTGATTCTCGCCAGTCTCTGCTTAGGGCTACATCAACAGCAAACAAACCATAGAGATAGAACTTGAAACTGCTTTATTGTGTCAAGTTTCAAAGAGCTAGCACAAACCGTGTTTGATTTAGAGTTCCAAATACATGTATCCCTATAGGAGAAAACAGAGTGAAACCTCAAAATGAAACCGGTTACTGCCAACGAACGGTTTAACCTAGAAGAACGAAATTTGGCGAGCCAAGTGGGATTGGTGTACTGATCAATACCTGAAAGTTTCATCAAGATTGGGTGAAAAAGTGTGTGCTGAGATTTCAGGCAACTCGTAGTATTTTGAAAGCTTAGCAGGCCCTTTCCATGAAAGTGATTCTCGCCAGTCTCTGCTTAGGGCTACATCAACAGCAAACAAACCATTAAGATAGAACTTGACACTGCTTTATTGTGTCAAGTTTCAAAGAGCTAGCACAAACCGTGTTTGATTTAGAGTTCCAAATACATGTATCCCTATAGGAGAAAACAGAGTGAAACCTCAAAATGAAACCGGTTACTGCCAATGAACGGTTTAAACTAGAAGAACGAAATTTGGCCAGCCAAGTGGGATTCGTGTACTGATCATTACCTGAAAGTATCATCAAGATTGGGTGAAAAAGTGTTTGCTGAGATTTCAGGCAACTCGTAGTTTTTTGGAAGCTTGGAAGGCCCTTTCCATGAAAGTGACTCTCGCCAGTCTCTGCTTAGGGCTACATCAACAGCAAACAAACCATAGAGATAGAACTTGAAACTGCTTTATTGTGTCAAGTTTCAAAGAGCTAGCACAAACCGTGTTTGATTTAGAGTTCCAAATACATGTATTCCTATAGGAGAAAACAGAGTGAAACCTCAAAATGAAACCGGTTACTGCCAAGGAACGGTTTAACCAAGAACAATGAAATTTGGTGAGCCAAGTGGGATTCGTGTACTGATCATTACCTGAAAGTATCATCAAGATTGGGTGAAAAAGTGTTTGCTGAGATTTCAGGCAACTCGTAGTTTTTTGGAAGCTTGGAAGGACCTTTCCATCAAAGTGACTCTCGCCAGTCTCTGCTTAGGGCTACATCAACAGCAAACAAACCATAGAGATAGAACTTGAAACTGCTTTATTGTGTCAAGTTTCAAAGAGCTAGCACAAACCGTGTTTGATTTAGAGTTCCAAATACATGTATCCCTATAGGAGAAAACAGAGTGAAACCTCAAAATGAAACCGGTTACTGCCAACGAACGGTTTAACCTAGAAGAATGAAATTTGGCGAGCCAAGTGGGATTGGTGTACTGATCATTACCTGAAACTTTCATCAAGATTGGGTGAAAAAGTGTGTGCTGAGATTTCAGGCAACTCGTAGTTTCTTGGAAGCTTGGCAGGCCCTTTCCATGAAAGTGATTCTCGCCAGTCTCTGCTTAGGGCTACATCAACAGCAAACAAACCATAGAGATAGAACTTGAAACTGCTTTATTGTGTCAAGTTTCAAAGAGCTAGCACAAACCTTGTTTGATTTAGAGTTCCAAATACATGTATCCCTATAGGAGAAAACAGAGTGAAACCTCAAAATGAAACCAGTTACTGCCAACGAACGGTTTAACCTAGAAGAACGAAATTTGGCGAGCCAAGTGGGATTGGTGTACTGATCATTACCTGAAAGTTTCATCAAGATTGGGTGAAAAAGTGTGTGCTGAGATTTCAGGCAACTCGTAGTATTTTGGAAGCTTAGCAGGCCCTTTCCATGAAAGTGATTCTCGCCAGTCTCTGCTTAGGGCTACATCAACAGCAAACAAACCATTAAGACAGAACTTGAAACTGCTTTATTGTGTCAAGTTTCAAAGAGCTAGCACAAACCGTGTTTGATTTAGAGTTCCAAATACATGTATCCCTATAGGAGAAAACAGAGTGAAACCTCAAAATGAAACCGGTTACTGCCAACGAACGGTTTAACCTAGAAGAACGAAATTTGGCCAGCCAAGTGGGATTGGTGTACTGATCATTACCTGAAAGTTTCATCAAGATTGGGTGAAAAAGTGTTTGCTGAGATTTCAGGCAACTCGTAGTTTTTTGGAAGCTTGGCAGGCCCTTTCCATGAAAGTGATTCTCGCCAGTCTCTGCTTAGGGCTACATCAACAGCAAACAAACCATAGAGATAGAACTTGAAACTGCTTTATTGTGTCAAGTTTCAAAGAGCTAGCACAAACCGTGTTTGATTTAGAGTTACAAATACATGTATCCCTATAGGAGAAAACACAGTGAAACCTCAAAATGAAACCGGTTACTGCCAAAGAACGGTTTAACCTAGAACAACGAAATTTGGCGAGCCAAGTGGGATTCGTGTACTGATCATTACCTGAAAGTATCATCAAGATTGGGTGACAAAGTGTTTGCTGAGATTTCAGGCAACTCGTAGTTTTTTGGAAGCTTGGAAGGCCCTTTCCATGAAAGTGACTCTCGCCAGTCTCTGCTTAGGGCTACATCAACAGCAAACAAACCATAGAGATAGAACTTGAAACTGCTTTATTGTGTCAAGTTTCAAAGAGCTAGCACAAACCGTGTTTGATTTAGAGTTCCAAATACATGTATCCCTATAGGAGAAAACAGAGTGAAACCTCAAAATGAAACCGGTTTCTGCCAAGGAACGGTTTAACCAAGAACAATGAAATTTGGCGAGGCAAGTGGGATTCGTGTACTGATCATTACCTGAAAGTATCATCAAGATTGGGTGACAAAGTGTTTGCTGAGATTTCAGGCAACTCGTAGTTTTTTGGAAGCTTCGAAGGACCTTTCCATGAAAGTGACTCTCGTCAGTCTCTGCTTAGGGCTACATCAACAGCAAACAAATCATAGAGATAGAACTTGAAACTGCTTTATTGTGTCAAGTTTCAAAGAACTAGCACAAACCGTGTTTGATTTAGAGTTCCAAATACATGTATACCTATAGGAGAAAACAGAGTGAAACCTCAAAATGAAACCGGTAACTGCCAACGAACGGTTTAACCTAGAAGAACGAAATTTGGTGAGCCAAGTGGGATTGCTGTACTGATCATTACCTGAAAGTTTAATCAAGATTGGGTGAAAAAGTGTTTGCTGAGATTTCAGGCAACTCGTAGTTTTTTGGAAGCTTGGCAGGCCCTTTCCATGAAAGTGATTCTCGCCAGTTTCTGCTTAGGGCTACATCAACAGCAAACAAACCATAGAGATCGAACTTGAAACTGTTTATTGTGTCAAGTTTCAAAGAGCTAGCACAAACCGTGTTTGATTTAGAGTTCCAAATACATGTATCCCTATAGGAGAAAACAGAGTGAAACCTCAAAATGAAACCGGTTACTGCCAACGAACGGTTTAACCTGGAAGAATGAAATTTGGCGAGCCAAGTGGGATTGGTGTACTGATCATTACCTGAAAGTTTCATCAAGATTGGGTGAAAAAGTGTGTGCTGAGATTTCAGGCAACTCGTAGATTTTTGGAAGCTTGGCAGGCCCTTTCCATGAAAGTGATTCTCGCCAGTCTCTGCTTAGGGCTACATCAACAGCAAACAAACCATAGAGATAGAACTTGAAACTGCTTTATTGTGTCAAGTTTCAAAGAGCTAGCACAAACCGTGTTTGATTTAGAGTTCCAAATACATGTATCCCTATAGGAGAAAACAGAGTGAAACCTCAAAATGAAACCGGTTACTGCCAACGAACGGTTTAACCTAGAAGAACGAAATTTGGCGAGCCAAGTGGGATTGGTGTACTGATCAATACCTGAAAGTTTCATCAAGATTGGGTGAAAAAGTGTGTGCTGAGATTTCAGGCAACTCGTAGTATTTTGAAAGCTTAGCAGGCCCTTTCCATGAAAGTGATTCTCGCCAGTCTCTGCTTAGGGCTACATCAACAGCAAACAAACCATTAAGATAGAACTTGACACTGCTTTATTGTGTCAAGTTTCAAAGAGCTAGCACAAACCGTGTTTGATTTAGAGTTCCAAATACATGTATCCCTATAGGAGAAAACAGAGTGAAACCTCAAAATGAAACCGGTTACTGCCAATGAACGGTTTAACCTAGAAGAACGAAATTTGGCCAGCCAAGTGGGATTGGTGTACTGATCATTACCTGAAAGTATCATCAAGATTGGGTGAAAAAGTGTTTGCTGAGATCAGGCAACTTGTAGTTTTTTGGAAGCTTGGCAGGCCCTTTCCATGAAAGTGATTCTCGCCAGTCTCTGCTTAGGGCTACATCAACAGCAAACAAACCATAGAGATAGAACTTGAAACTGCTTTATTGTGTCAAGTTTCAAAGAGCTAGCACAAACCGTGTTTGATTTAGAGTTCCAAATACATGTATTCCTATAGGAGAAAACAGAGTGAAACCTCAAAATGAAACCGGTTACTGCCAAGGAACGGTTTAACCAAGAACAATGAAATTTGGCGAGCCAAGTGGGATTCGTGTACTGATCATTACCTGAAAGTATCATCAAGATTGGGTGAAAAAGTGTTTGCTGAGATTTCAGGCAACTCGTAGTTTTTTGGAAGGTTGGAAGGACCTTTCCATGAAAGTGACTCTCGCCAGTCTCTGCTTAGGGCTACATCAACAGCAAACAAATCATAGAGATAGAACTTGATACTGCTTTATTGTGTCAAGTTTCAAAGAGCTAGCACAAACCGTGTTTGATTTAGAGTTCCAAATACATGTATCCCTATAGAAGAAAACAGAGTGAAACCTCAAAATGAAACCGGTTACTGCAAACGAACGGTTTAACCTAGAAGAACGAAATTTGGCCAGCCAAGTGGGATTGCTGTACTGATCATTACCTGAAAGTTTCATCAAGATTGGGTGAAAAAGTGTTTGCTGAGATTTCAGGCAACTCGTAGTTTTTTGGAAGCTTGGCAGGCCCTTTCCATGAAAGTGATTCTCGCCAGTTTCTGCTTAGGGCTACATCAACAGCAAACAAACCATAGAGATAGAACTTGAAACTGCTATATTGTGTCAAGTTTCAAAGAGCTAGCACAAACCGTGTTTGATTTAGAGTTCCAAATACATGTATCCCTATAGGAGAAAACAGAGTGAAACCTCAAAATGAAACCGGTTACTGCCAACGAACGGTTTAACCTGGAAGAATGAAATTTGGCGAGCCAAGTGGGATTGGTGTACTGATCATTACCTGAAAGTTTCATCAAGATTGGGTGAAAAAGTGTGTGCTGAGATTTCAGGCAACTCGTAGATTTTTGGAAGCTTGGCAGGCCCTTTCCATGAAAGTGATTCTCGCCAGTCTCTGCTTAGGGCTACATCAACAGCAAACAAACCATAGAGATAGAACTTGAAACTGCTTTATTGTGTCAAGTTTCAAAGAGCTAGCACAAACCGTGTTTGATTTAGAGTTCCAAATACATGTATCCCTATAGGAGAAAACAGAGTGAAACCTCAAAATGAAACCGGTTACTGCCAACGAACGGTTTAACCTAGAAGAACGAAATTTGGCGAGCCAAGTGGGATTGGTGTACTGATCAATACCTGAAAGTTTCATCAAGATTGGGTGAAAAAGTGTGTGCTGAGATTTCAGGCAACTCGTAGTATTTTGAAAGCTTAGCAGGCCCTTTCCATGAAAGTGATTCTCGCCAGTCTCTGCTTAGGGCTACATCAACAGCAAACAAACCATTAAGATAGAACTTGACACTGCTTTATTGTGTCAAGTTTCAAAGAGCTAGCACAAACCGTGTTTGATTTAGAGTTCCAAATACATGTATCCCTATAGGAGAAAACAGAGTGAAACCTCAAAATGAAACCGGTTACTGCCAATGAACGGTTTAACCTAGAAGAACGAAATTTGGCCAGCCAAGTGGGATTGGTGTACTGATCATTACCTGAAAGTATCATCAAGATTGGGTGAAAAAGTGTTTGCTGAGATCAGGCAACTTGTAGTTTTTTGGAAGCTTGGCAGGCCCTTTCCATGAAAGTGATTCTCGCCAGTCTCTGCTTAGGGCTACATCAACAGCAAACAAACCATAGAGATAGAACTTGAAACTGCTTTATTGTGTCAAGTTTCAAAGAGCTAGCACAAACCGTGTTTGATTTAGAGTTCCAAATACATGTATTCCTATAGGAGAAAACAGAGTGAAACCTCAAAATGAAACCGGTTACTGCCAAGGAACGGTTTAACCAAGAACAATGAAATTTGGCGAGCCAAGTGGGATTCGTGTACTGATCATTACCTGAAAGTATCATCAAGATTGGGTGAAAAAGTGTTTGCTGAGATTTCAGGCAACTCGTAGTTTTTTGGAAGGTTGGAAGGACCTTTCCATGAAAGTGACTCTCGCCAGTCTCTGCTTAGGGCTACATCAACAGCAAACAAATCATAGAGATAGAACTTGATACTGCTTTATTGTGTCAAGTTTCAAAGAGCTAGCACAAACCGTGTTTGATTTAGAGTTCCAAATACATGTATCCCTATAGAAGAAAACAGAGTGAAACCTCAAAATGAAACCGGTTACTGCAAACGAACGGTTTAACCTAGAAGAACGAAATTTGGCCAGCCAAGTGGGATTGCTGTACTGATCATTACCTGAAAGTTTCATCAAGATTGGGTGAAAAAGTGTTTGCTGAGATTTCAGGCAACTCGTAGTTTTTTGGAAGCTTGGCAGGCCCTTTCCATGAAAGTGATTCTCGCCAGTTTCTGCTTAGGGCTACATCAACAGCAAACAAACCATAGAGATAGAACTTGAAACTGCTTTATTGTGTCAAGTTTCAAAGAGCTAGCACAAACCGTGTTTGATTTAGAGTTCCATATACATGTATCCCTATAGGAGAAAACAGAGTGAAACCTCAAAATGAAACCGGTTACTGCCAACGAACGGTTTAACCTAGAAGAATGAAATTTGGCGAGCCAAGTGGGATTGGTGTACTGATCATTACCTGAAAGTTTCATCAAGATTGGGTGAAAAAGTGTGTGCTGAGATTTCAGGGAACTCGTAGTTTCTTGGAAGCTTGGCAGGCCCTTTCCATGAAAGTGATTCTCGCCAGTCTCTGCTTAGGGCTACATCAACAGCAAACAAACCATAGAGATAGAACTTGAAACTGCTTTATTGTGTCAAGTTTCAAAGAGCTAGCACAAACCTTGTTTGATTTAGAGTTCCAAATACATGTATCCCTCTAGGAGAAAACAGAGTGAAACCTCAAAATGAAACCAGTTACTGCCAACGAACGGTTTAACCTAGAAGAACGAAATTTGGCGAGCCAAGTGGGATTGGTGTACTGATCATTACCTGAAAGTTTCATCAAGATTGGGTGAAAAAGTGTGTGCTGAGATTTCAGGCAACTCGTAGTATTTTGGAAGCTTAGCAGGCCCTTTCCATGAAAGTGATTCTCGCCAGTCTCTGCTTAGGGCTACATCAACAGCAAACAAACCATTAAGACAGAACTTGAAACTGCTTTATTGTGTCAAGTTTCAAAGAGCTAGCACAAACCGTGTTTGATTTAGAGTTCCAAATACATGTATCCCTATAGGAGAAAACAGAGTGAAACCTCAAAATGAAACCGGTTACTGCCAACGAACGGTTTAACCTAGAAGAACGAAATTTGGCCAGCCAAGTGGGATTGCTGTACTGATCATTACCTGAAAGTTTCATCAAGATTGGGTGAAAAAGTGTTTGCTGAGATTTCAGGCAACTCGTAGTTTTTTGGAAGCTTGGCAGGCCCTTTCCATGAAAGTGATTCTCGCCAGTCTCTGCTTAGGGCTACATCAACAGCAAACAAACCATAGAGATAGAACTTGAAACTGCTTAATTGTGTCAAGTTTCAAAGAGCTAGCACAAACCGTGTTTGATTTAGAGTTCCAAATACATGTATCCCTATAGGAGAAAACAGAGTGAAACCTCAAAATGAAACCGGTTACTGCCAACGAACGGTTTAACCTAGAAGAACGAAATTTGGCCAGCCAAGTGGGATTGGTGTACTGATCATTACCTGAAAGTTTCATCAAGATTGGGTGAAAAAGTGTTTGCTGAGATTTCAGGCAACTCGTAGTTTTTTGGAAGCTTGGCAGGCCCTTTCCATGAAAGTGATTCTCGCCAGTCTCTGCTTAGGGCTACATCAACAGCAAACAAACCATAGAGATAGAACTTGAAACTGCTTTATTGTGTCAAGTTTCAAAGAGCTAGCACAAACCGTGTTTGATTTAGAGTTACAAATACATGTATCCCTATAGGAGAAAACACAGTGAAACCTCAAAATGAAACCGGTTACTGCCAAAGAACGGTTTAACCTAGAACAACGAAATTTGGCGAGCCAAGTGGGATTCGTGTACTGATCATTACCTGAAAGTATCATCAAGATTGGGTGACAAAGTGTTTGCTGAGATTTCAGGCAACTCGTAGTTTTTTGGAAGCTTGGAAGGCCCTTTCCATGAAAGTGACTCTCGCCAGTCTCTGCTTAGGGCTACATCAACAGCAAACAAACCATAGAGATAGAACTTGAAACTGCTTTATTGTGTCAAGTTTCAAAGAGCTAGCACAAACCGTGTTTGATTTAGAGTTCCAAATACATGTATCCCTATAGGAGAAAACAGAGTGAAACCTCAAAATGAAACCGGTTTCTGCCAAGGAACGGTTTAACCAAGAACAATGAAATTTGGCGAGGCAAGTGGGATTCGTGTACTGATCATTACCTGAAAGTATCATCAAGATTGGGTGACAAAGTGTTTGCTGAGATTTCAGGCAACTCGTAGTTTTTTGGAAGCTTCGAAGGACCTTTCCATGAAAGTGACTCTCGTCAGTCTCTGCTTAGGGCTACATCAACAGCAAACAAATCATAGAGATAGAACTTGAAACTGCTTTATTGTGTCAAGTTTCAAAGAACTAGCACAAACCGTGTTTGATTTAGAGTTCCAAATACATGTATACCTATAGGAGAAAACAGAGTGAAACCTCAAAATGAAAACGGTAACTGCCAACGAACGGTTTAACCTAGAAGAACGAAATTTGGTGAGCCAAGTGGGATTGCTGTACTGATCATTACCTGAAAGTTTAATCAAGATTGGGTGAAAAAGTGTTTGCTGAGATTTCAGGCAACTCGTAGTTTTTTGGAAGCTTGGCAGGCCCTTTCCATGAAAGTGATTCTCGCCAGTTTCTGCTTAGGGCTACATCAACAGCAAACAAACCATAGAGATCGAACTTGAAACTGTTTATTGTGTCAAGTTTCAAAGAGCTAGCACAAACCGTGTTTGATTTAGAGTTCCAAATACATGTATCCCTATATTAGAAAACAGAGTGAAACCTCAAAATGAAACCGGTTACTGCCAACGAACGGTTTAACCTGGAAGAATGAAATTTGGCGAGCCAAGTGGGATTGGTGTACTGATCATTACCTGAAAGTTTCATCAAGATTGGGTGAAAAAGTGTGTGCTGAGATTTCAGGCAACTCGTAGATTTTTGGAAGCTTGGCAGGCCCTTTCCATGAAAGTGATTCTCGCCAGTCTCTGCTTAGGGCTACATCAACAGCAAACAAACCATAGAGATAGAACTTGAAACTGCTTTATTGTGTCAAGTTTCAAAGAGCTAGCACAAACCGTGTTTGATTTAGAGTTCCAAATACATGTATCCCTATAGGAGAAAACAGAGTGAAACCTCAAAATGAAACCGGTTACTGCCAACGAACGGTTTAACCTAGAAGAACGAAATTTGGCGAGCCAAGTGGGATTGGTGTACTGATCAATACCTGAAAGTTTCATCAAGATTGGGTGAAAAAGTGTGTGCTGAGATTTCAGGCAACTCGTAGTATTTTGAAAGCTTAGCAGGCCCTTTCCATGAAAGTGATTCTCGCCAGTCTCTGCTTAGGGCTACATCAACAGCAAACAAACCATTAAGATAGAACTTGACACTGCTTTATTGTGTCAAGTTTCAAAGAGCTAGCACAAACCGTGTTTGATTTAGAGTTCCAAATACATGTATCCCTATAGGAGAAAACAGAGTGAAACCTCAAAATGAAACCGGTTACTGCCAATGAACGGTTTAACCTAGAAGAACGAAATTTGGCCAGCCAAGTGGGATTGGTGTACTGATCATTACCTGAAAGTATCATCAAGATTGGGTGAAAAAGTGTTTGCTGAGATCAGGCAACTTGTAGTTTTTTGGAAGCTTGGCAGGCCCTTTCCATGAAAGTGATTCTCGCCAGTCTCTGCTTAGGGCTACATCAACAGCAAACAAACCATAGAGATAGAACTTGAAACTGCTTTATTGTGTCAAGTTTCAAAGAGCTAGCACAAACCGTGTTTGATTTAGAGTTCCAAATACATGTATTCCTATAGGAGAAAACAGAGTGAAACCTCAAAATGAAACCGGTTACTGCCAAGGAACGGTTTAACCATGAACAATGAAATTTGGCGAGCCAAGTGGGATTCGTGTACTGATCATTACCTGAAAGTATCATCAAGATTGGGTGAAAAAGTGTTTGCTGAGATTTCAGGCAACTCGTAGTTTTTTGGAAGGTTGGAAGGACCTTTCCATGAAAGTGACTCTCGCCAGTCTCTGCTTAGGGCTACATCAACAGCAAACAAATCATAGAGATAGAACTTGATACTGCTTTATTGTGTCAAGTTTCAAAGAGCTAGCACAAACCGTGTTTGATTTAGAGTTCCAAATACATGTATCCCTATAGAAGAAAACAGAGTGAAACCTCAAAATGAAACCGGTTACTGCAAACGAACGGTTTAACCTAGAAGAACGAAATTTGGCCAGCCAAGTGGGATTGCTGTACTGATCATTACCTGAAAGTTTCATCAAGATTGGGTGAAAAAGTGTTTGCTGAGATTTCAGGCAACTCGTAGTTTTTTGGAAGCTTGGCAGGCCCTTTCCATGAAAGTGATTCTCGCCAGTTTCTGCTTAGGGCTACATCAACAGCAAACAAACCATAGAGATAGAACTTGAAACTGCTTTATTGTGTCAAGTTTCAAAGAGCTAGCACAAACCGTGTTTGATTTAGAGTTCCAAATACATGTATCCCTATAGGAGAAAACAGAGTGAAACCTCAAAATGAAACCGGTTACTGCCAACGAACGGTTTAACCTAGAAGAATGAAATTTGGCGAGCCAAGTGGGATTGGTGTACTGATCATTACCTGAAAGTTTCATCAAGATTGGGTGAAAAAGTGTGTGCTGAGATTTCAGGGAACTCGTAGTTTCTTGGAAGCTTGGCAGGCCCTTTCCATGAAAGTGATTCTCGCCAGTCTCTGCTTAGGGCTACATCAACAGCAAACAAACCATAGAGATAGAACTTGAAACTGCTTTATTGTGTCAAGTTTCAAAGAGCTAGCACAAACCTTGTTTGATTTAGAGTTCCAAATACATGTATCCCTCTAGGAGAAAACAGAGTGAAACCTCAAAATGAAACCAGTTACTGCCAACGAACGGTTTAACCTAGAAGAACGAAATTTGGCGAGCCAAGTGGGATTGGTGTACTGATCATTACCTGAAAGTTTCATCAAGATTGGGTGAAAAAGTGTGTGCTGAGATTTCAGGCAACTCGTAGTATTTTGGAAGCTTAGCAGGCCCTTTCCATGAAAGTGATTCTCGCCAGTCTCTGCTTAGGGCTACATCAACAGCAAACAAACCATTAAGACAGAACTTGAAACTGCTTTATTGTGTCAAGTTTCAAAGAGCTAGCACAAACCGTGTTTGATTTAGAGTTCCAAATACATGTATCCCTATAGGAGAAAACAGAGTGAAACCTCAAAATGAAACCGGTTACTGCCAACGAACGGTTTAACCTAGAAGAACGAAATTTGGCCAGCCAAGTGGGATTGCTGTACTGATCATTACCTGAAAGTTTCATCAAGATTGGGTGAAAAAGTGTTTGCTGAGATTTCAGGCAACTCGTAGTTTTTTGGAAGCTTGGAAGGCCCTTTCCATGAAAGTGACTCTCGCCAGTCTCTGCTTAGGGCTACATCAACAGCAAACAAACCATAGAGATAGAACTTGAAACTGCTTTATTGTGTCAAGTTTCAAAGAGCTAGCACAAACCGTGTTTGATTTAGAGTTCCAAATACATGTATTCCTATAGGAGAAAACAGAGTGAAACCTCAAAATGAAACCGGTTACTGCCAAGGAACGGTTTAACCAAGAACAATGAAATTTAGCGAGCCAAGTGGGATTCGTGTACTGATCATTACCTGAAAGTATCATCAAGATTGGGTGAAAAAGTGTTTGCTGAGATTTCAGGCAACTCGTAGTTTTTTGGAAGCTTGGAAGGACCTTTCCATGAAAGTGACTCTCGCCAGTCTCTGCTTAGGGCTACATCAACAGCAAACAAATCATAGAGATAGAACTTGATACTGCTTTATTGTGTCAAGTTTCAAAGAGCTAGCACAAACCGTGTTTGATTTAGAGTTCCAAATACATGTATCCCTATAGAAGAAAACAGAGTGAAACCTCAAAATGAAACCGGTTACTGCCAACGAACGGTTTAACCTAGAAGAACGAAATTTGGCGAGCCAAGTGGGATTGGTGTACTGATCATTACCTGAAAGTTTCATCAAGATTGGGTGAAAAAGTGTTTGCTGAGATTTCAGGCAACTCGTAGTTTTTTGGAAGCTTGGCAGGCCCTTTCCATGAAAGTGATTCTCGCCAGTTTCTGCTTAGGGCTACATCAACAGCAAACAAACCATAGAGATAGAACTTGAAACTGCTTTATTGTGTCAAGTTTCAAAGAGCTAGCACAAACCGTGTTTGATTTAGAGTTCCAAATACATGTATCCCTATAGGAGAAAACAGAGTGAAACCTCAAAATGAAACCGGTTACTGCCAACGAACGGTTTAACCTAGAAGAATGAAATTTGGCGAGCCAAGTGGGATTGTTGTACTGATCATTACCTGAAAGTTTCATCAAGATTGGGTGAAAAAGTGTTTGCTGAGATTTCAGGCAACTCGTAGTTTCTTGGAAGCTTGGAAGGCCCTTTCCATGAAAGTGATTCTCGCCAGTCTCTGCTTAGGGCTACATCAACAGCAAACAAACCATAGAGATAGAACTTGAAACTGCTTTATTGTGTCAAGTTTCAAAGAGCTAGCACAAACCTTGTTTGATTTAGAGTTCCAAATACATGTATCCCTATAGGAGAAAACAGAGTGAAACCTCAAAATGAAACCGGTTACTGTCAAGGAACGGTTTAACCTAGAAGAACGAAATTTGGCGAGCCAAGTGGGATTGGTGTACTGATCATTACCTGAAAGTTTCATCAAGATTGGGTGAAAAAGTGTGTGCTGAGATTTCAGGCAACTCGTAGTATTTTGAAAGCTTAGCAGGCCCTTTCCATGAAAGTGATTCTCGCCAGTCTCTGCTTAGGGCTACATCAACAGCAAACAAACCATTAAGACAGAACTTGAAACTGCTTTATTGTGTCAAGTTTCAAAGAGCTAGCACAAACCGTGTTTGATTTAGAGTTCCAAATACATGTATCCCTATAGGAGAAAACAGAGTGAAACCTCAAAATGAAACCGGTTACTGCCAACGAACCGTTTAACCTAGAACAACGAAATTTGGCGAGCCAAGTGGGATTCGTGTACTGATCATTACCTGAAAGTATCATCAAGATTGGGTGAAAAAGTGTTTGCTGAGATTTCAGGCAACTCGTAGTTTTTTGGAAGCTTGGCAGGCCCTTTCTATGAAAGTGATTCTCGCCAGTCTCTGCTTAGGGCTACATCAACAGCAAACAAACCATAGAGATAGAACTTGAAACTGCTTTATTGTGTCAAGTTTCAAAGAGCTAGCACAAACCGTGTTTGATTTAGACTTCCAAATACATGTATCCCTATAAGAGAAAACACAGTGAAACCTCAAAATGAAACCGGTTACTGACAACGAAAGGTTTAACCTAGAAAAACGAAATTTGGCGAGCCAAGTGGGATTGGTGTACTGATCATTACCTGAAAGTATCATCAAGATTGGATGAAAAAGTGTTTGCTGAGTTTTCAGGCAACTCATAGTTTTTTGGAAGCTTGGCAGGCCCTTTCCATGAAAGTGATTCTCGCCAGTCTCTGCTTAGGGCTACATCTACAGCAAACAAACCATAGAGATAGAACTTGAAACTGCTTTATTGTGTCAAGTTTCAAAGAGCAAGCATAAACCGTGTTTGATTTAGAGTTCCAAATACATGTATCCCTATAGGAGAAAAGAGAGTGAAACCTCAAATTAAAACGGTTAGTGCCCACAAACGGTTTAACCTAGAAGAACGAAATTCGGCGAGCCAAGTGGGATTGGTGTACTGATCATTAACTGAAAGTTTCATCAAGATTGGGTGAAAAAGTGTGTGCTGAGATTTCAGGCAACTCTTAGTTTTTTGGAAGCTTGGCAGGCCCTTTCCATGAAAGTGATTCTCGCCAGTCTCTGCTTGGGGCTACATCAACAGCAAAAAAAACATAGAGATAGAACTTGAAACTGCTTTATTGTGTCAAGTTTCAAAGAGCTAGCACAAACCGTGTTTGATTTAGAGTTCCAAATACATGTATCCCTATAGGAGAAAACAGAGTGAAACCTCAAAATGAAACCGGTTACTGCCAACGAACGGTTTAACCTAGAAGAACGAAATTTGGCGAGCCAAGTGGGATTGGTGTACTGATCATTACCTGAAAGTTTCATCAAGATTGGGTGAAAAAGTGTTTGCTGAGATTTCAGGCAACTCATAGTTTTTTGGAGGCTTGGCAGGCCCTTTCCATGAAAGTGATTCTCGCCAGTCTCTGCTTAGGGCTACATCAACAGCAAACAAACCATAGAGATAGAACTTGAAACTGCTTTATTGTGTCAAGTTTCAAAGAGCTAGCACAAACCGTGTTTGATTTAGAGTTCCAAATACATGTATCCCTATAGGAGAAAACAGAGTGAAACCTCAAAATGAAACCGGTTACTGCCAACGAACGGTTTAACCTAGAACAACGAAATTTGGCGAGCCAAGGGGGATTCGTGTACTGATCATTACCTGAAAGTATCATCAAGATTGGGTGAAAAAGTGTTTGCTGAGATTTCAGGCAACTCGTAGTTTTTTGGAAGCTTGGCAGGCCCTTTCCATGAAAGTGATTCTCGCTAGTCTCTGCTTAGTGCTACATCAACAGCAAACAAACCATAGAGATAGAACTTGAAACTGCTTTATTGTGTGAAGTTTCAAAGAGCTAGCACAAACCGTGTTTGATTTAGAGTACAAAATACATGTATCCCTATAGGAGAAAACACAGTGAAACCTCAAAATGAAACCTGTTACTGCCAACGAACGGGTTAACCTAGAAGAACGAAATTTGGCGAGCCAAGTGGGATTGGTGTACCGATCATTACCTGAAAGTTTCATCAAGATTGGGTGAAAAAGTGTTTGCTGAGATTTCAGGAAACTCGTAGTTTTTTGGAAGTTTGGCAGGCCCTTTCCATGAAAGTGATTCCCGCCAGTTTCTGCTTAGGGCTACATCAACAGCAAACAAACCATAGAGATAGAACTTGAAACTGCTTTATTGTGTCAAGTTTCAAAGAGCTAGCACAAACCGTGTTTGATTTAGAGTTCCAAATACATGTATCCCTATAGGAGAAAACAGAGTGAAACCTCAAAATGAAACCGGTTACTGCCAACGAACGGTTTAACCTAGAAGAACGAAATTTGGCGAGCCAAGTGGGATTGGTGTACTGATCATTACCTGAAAGTATCATCAAGATTGGGTGAAAAAGTGTTTGCTGAGATTTCAGGCAACTCGTAGTTTTTTGGAAGCTTGGCAGGCCCTTTCCATGAAAGTGACTCTCGCCAGTCTCTGCTTAGGGCTATATCAACAGCAAACAAACCATAGAGATAGAACTTGAAACTGCTTTATTGTGTCAAGTTTCAAAGAGCTAGCACAAACCGTGTTTGATTTAGAGTTCCAAATACATGTATCCCTGTAGTAGAAAACAGAGTGAAACCTCAAAATGAAACCGGTTACTGCCAACGAACGGTTTAATCTAGAAGAACGAAATTTGGCGACCCAAGTGGGATTGGTGTACTGATCATTACCTGAAAGTTTCATCAAGATTGGGTGAAAAAGTGTTGGCTGAGATTTCAGGAAACTCGAAGTTTTTTGGAAGCTTGGCATGCCCTTTCCATGAAAGTGATTCTCCCAAGTCTGCTTAGGGCTACATCAACAGCAAACAAACCATAGAGATAAAACTTGAAACTGCTTTATTGTGTCAAGTTTCAAAGAGCTAGCATAAACCGTGTTTGATTTAGAGTTCCAAATACATGTATCCCTATAGGAGGAAACAGAGTGAAACCTCAAAATGAAAACGGTTACTGCAAACGAACGGTTTAACCTAGAAGAACGAAATTTGGCGATCCAAGTGGGATTGGTGTACTGATCATTACCTGAAAGTTTCATCAAGATTGGGTGAAAAAGTGTTTGCTGAGATTTCAGGAAACTCGTAGTTTTTTGGAAGTTTTGCAGGCCCTTTCCATGAAAGTGATTCTCGCCAGTTTCTGCTTAGGGCTACATCAACAGCAAACAAACCATAGAGATAGAACTTGAAACTGCTTTATTGTGTCAAGTTTCAAAGAGCTAGCACAAACCGAGTTTGATTTAGAGTTCCAAATACATGTATCCCTATAGGAGAAAACAGAGTGAAACCTCAAAATGAAAACGGTTAGTGCAAACGAACGGTTTAACCTAGAAGAACGAAATTTGCTTGGCCAAGTGGGATTGGTGTACTGATCATTACCTGAAAGTTTCATCAAGATTGGGTGAAAAAGTGTTTGATGAGATTTCAGGCAACTCGTAGTTTTTTGGAAGCTTGGCAGGCCCTTTCCATGAACGTGATTCTCACCAGTCTCTGCTTAGGGCTACATCAACAGCAAACAAACCATAGAGATATAACTTGAAACTGCTTTATTGTGTCAAGTTTCAAAGAGCTAGCACAAACCGTGTTTGATTTAGAGTTCCAAATACATGTATCCCTATAGGAGAAAACAGAGTGAAACCTCAAAATGAAACCGGTTACTGCCCACAAACGGTTTAACCTAGAAGAACGAAATTCGGAGAGCCAAGTGGGATTGGTGTACTGATCATTAACTCAAAGTTTCATCAAGATTGGGTGAAAAAGTGTTTGCTGAGATTTCAGGCAACTCTTAGTTTTTTGGAAGCTTGGCAGGCCCTTTCCATGAAAGTGATTCTCGCCAGTCTCTGCTTGGGGCTACATCAACAGCAAAAAAACCATAGAGATAGAACTTGAAACTGCTTTATTATGTCAAGTTTCAAAGAGCTAGCACAAACCGTGTTTGATTTAGAGTTCCAAATACATGTATCCCTATAGGAGAAAACAGAGTGAAACCTCAAAATGAAACCGGTAACTGCCAACGAACGGTTTAACCTACAAGAACGAAATTTGGCGAGCCAAGTGGGATTGGTGTACTGATCATTACCTGAAAGTTTCATCAAGATTGGGTGAAAAAGTGTTTGCTGAGATTTCAGGCAACTCATAGTTTTTTGGAGGCTTGGCAGGCCCTTTCCATGAAAGTAATTCTCGCCAGTCTCTGCTTAGGGCTACATCAACAGCAAACAAACCATAGAGATAGAACTTGAAACTGCTTTATTGTGTCAAGTTTCAAAGAGCTAGCACAAACCGTGTTTGATTTAGAGTTCCAAATACATGTATCCCTATAGGAGAAAACAGAGTGAAACCTCAAAATGAAACCGGTTATTGCAAACGAACGGATTATCCTAGAAGAATGAAATTTGGTGAGCCAAGTGGGATTGGTGTACTGATCATTACCTGAAAGTTTCATCAAGATTGGTTGAAAAAGTGTTTGCTGAGATTTCAGGCAACTCGTAGTTTTTTGGAAGCTTGGCAGGCCCTTTCCATGAAAGTGATTCTCGACAGTCTCTGCTTAGGGCTACATCAACAGCAAAAAAACCATAGAGATAGAACTTGAAACTGCTTTATTGTGTCAAGTTTCAAAGAGCTAGCACAAACCGTGTTTGATTTAGAGTTCCAAATACCTGTATCCCTATAGGATAAAACAGAGTGAAACCTCAAAATGAAACCGTTTACAGCCAACGAACGGTTTAACCTAGAAGAACGAAATTTGGCGAGCCAAGTGGGATTGGTGTACTGATCATTACCTGAAAGTTTCATCAGGATTGGGTGAAAAAGTGTTTGCTGAGATTTCAGGCAACTCGTAGATTTTTGGAAGTTTCCCAGGCCCTTTCCATGAAAGTGATTCTCGCAAGTCTCTGCTTAGGGCTACAACAACAGCAAACAAACTATAGAGATAGAACTTGAAACTGCTTTATTGTGTCAAGTTTCAAAGAGCTAGCACAAACCGTGTTTGATTTAGAGTTCCAAATACATGTATCCCTAAAGGAGAAAACAGAGTGAAACCTCAAAATGAAACCGGGTTACTGCCAACGAACGGTTTAACCTAGAAGAACGAAATTTGGCGAGCCAAGTGGGATTGGTGTACTGATCATTACCTGAAAGTATCATCAAGATTGGGTGAAAAAGTGTTTGCTGAGATTTCAGGCAACTCGTAGTTTTTTGGAAGCTTGGCAGGCCCTTTCCATGAAAGTGATTCTCGCCAGTCTCTGCTTAGGGCTACATCAACAGCAAACAAACCATAGAGATAGAACTTGAAACTGCTGTATTGTGTCACGATACAAAGAGCTAGCACAAACCGTGTTTGATTTAGAGTTCCAAATACATGTATCCCTATAGGAGAAAACAGAGTGAAACCTCAAAATGAAACCGGTTACTGCCAACGAACGGTTTAACCTAGAAGAACAAAATTTGGCGAGCCAAGTGGCATTGGTATACTGATCATTACCTGAAAGTATCATCAAGATTGGGTGAAAAAGTGTTTGCTGAAATTTCAGGCAACGCGTAGTTTTTTGGAAGCTTGGCAGGCCCTTTCCATGAAAGTGATTCTCGTCAGTCTCTGCTTAGGGCTACATCAACAGCAAACAAACCATAGAGATAGAACTTGAAACTTCTTTATTGTGTCAAGTTTCAAAGAGCTAGCACAAACCGTGTTTGATTTAGAGTTCCAAATACCTGTATGCCTATAGCAGAAAACAGAGTGAAACCTCAAAATGAAACCGGTTACAGCCAACGAACGGTTTAACCTAGAAGAACGAAATTTGGCGAGCCAAGTGGGATTGGTGTACTGATCATTACCTGAAAGTATCATCAGGATTGGGTGAAAAAGTGTTTGCTGAGATTTCAGGCAACTCGTAGATTTTTGGAAGTTTCCCAGGCCCTTTCCATGAAAGTGATTCTCGCCAGTCTCTGCTTAGGGCTACAACAACAGCAAACAAACTATAGAGACAGAACTTGAAACTGCTTTATTGTGTCAAGTTTCAAAGAGCTAGCACAAACCGTGTTTGATTTAGAGTTCCAAATACATGTATCCCTAAAGGAGAAAACAGAGTGAAACCTCAAAATGAAACCGGTTACTGCATACGAAAGGTTTAACCTAGAAGAACGAAATTTGGCGAGCCAAGTGGGATTGGTGTACTGATCATTACCTGAAAGGTTCATCAAGATTGGGTGAAAAAGTGTTTGCTGAGATTTCAGGCAACTCGTAGATTTTTGGAAGCTTGGCTGGCCCTTTCCATGAAAGAGATTCTCGCCAGTCTCTGCTTAGGGCTACATCAACAGCAAACAAACCATAGAGATAGAACTTGAAACTGCTTTATTGTGTCAAATTTCAAAGAGCTAGCACAAACCGTGTTTGATTTAGAGTTCCAAATACATGTATCCCTATAGGAGAAAACAGAGTGAAACCTCAAAATGAAACCGGTTATTGCAAACGAACGGATTATCCTAGAAGAATGAAATTTGGTGAGCCAAGTGGGATTGGTGTACTGATCATTACCTGAAAGTTTCATCAAGATTGGTTGAAAAAGTGTTTGCTGAGATTTCAGGCAACTCGTAGTTTTTTGGAAGCTTGGCAGGCCCTTTCCATGAAAGTGATTCTCGACAGTCTCTGCTTAGGGCTACATCAACAGCAAAAAAACC
>NW_027525132.1:0-23493 GCF_052094955.1 Ictidomys tridecemlineatus
AACCACTTGGCTCACCAAATTTCGTTCTTCCAGGTTAAACCGTTCGATTGCAGTAACCGTTTTCATTTTTAGGTTTCACTCTGTTTTCTAGTGTTGGGATACATGTATTTGGAACTCTAAATCAAACACGGTTTGTGCTAGCTCTTTTAAACTTGACACAATGAAGCAGTTTCATGTTATGTCTCTATGGATTGTTTGCTGTTGATGTAGCCCAATGCAGACACTGGCGAAAATCACTTTCATGGAAAGGGGTTGCCAAGCTTCCAAAAAACTAAGAGTTGCCTGAAATCTCAGCCAACATTTTTTCACTCAATCTTAATGATTCTTTCAGGTAATGATCAGTACACCAAAACCACTTGGCTCACCAAATTTCCTTCTTCTAGCTTAAACCGTTCGTTTGCAGTAACCATTTTCATTTTTAGGTTTCACTCTGTTTTCTCCTATAGGGATACCTGTATTTGGAACTCTAAATCAAACACGGATTGTGCTAGCTCTTTGAAACTTGACACAATAAAGCAGTTTCAAGTTCTATCTCTATGGTTTGTTTTCTGTTGATGTAGCCCTAAGCAGAGACTGGCGAAAATCACTTTAATGGAAAGGGGTTGCCAAGCTTCCAAAAAACTACGAGTTTCCTGAAATCTCAGCAAACATTTTTTCACCCAATCCTGATGATTATTTCAGGTAATGATCAGTACACCAAAACCACTTGGCTCACCCAATTTCGTTCTTCTAGGTTAAACCGTTCATTTGCAGTAACCGTTTTATTTTTAGGTTTCACTCTGTTTTCTCCTATAGGGATACATGTATTAGGAACTCTAAATCAAACACGGTTTGTGCTAGCTCTTTGAAACTTGACACAATAAAGAAGTTTCAAGTTCTATCTCTATGGTTTGTTTGCTGTTGATGTAACCCTAAGCAGAGATTGTGAAATTCCCTTTCATTGTAATGGGTTGCCAAGCTTCCAAAAAACTACGTGTTTCCTGAAATCTCAGCAAACATTTTTTCACCCAATCTTGATGATTCTTTCAGGTAATGATCAGTACACCAAAACCACTTGGCTCACTCAATTTCGTTCTTCTAGGTTAAACCGTTCGTTTGCAGTAACCGTTTTATTTTTAGGTTTCACTCTGTTTTCTCCTATAGGGATATATGTATTTGGAACTCTAAATCAAACACGGTTTGTGCTAGCTATTTGGAACTTGACACAATAAAGCTGATTCAAGTTCCATCTCTATGGTTTGTTTGCTGTTGATGTAGCCCTAAGCAGAGACTGGCGAAAATCACTTTCATGGAAAGGGGTTGCCAAGCTTCCAAAAAACTACGAGTAGCCTGAAATTTCAGCCAACATTTTTTCACCAATCTTGATGATTCTTTCAGGTAATGATCAGTACACCAAAACCACTTGGCTCACCAAATGTCGTTCTTCTAGGTTAAACCGTTCGTTTGCACTAACCGTTTTCATTTATAGGTTTCACTCTGTTTTCTCCTATAGGGATACATGTATTTGGAACTATAAATCAAACACGGTTTGTGCTAGCTCTTTGAAACTTGACACACTATAGCAGTTTCAAGTTCTATCTCTATGGTTTGTTTGCTGTTGATGTAGCCCTAAGCAGAGACTGGCGAAAATCACTTTCATGGAAACTGGTTGCCAAGCTTCCAAAAAACTACGAATTGCCTGAAATCTCAGCCAATGTTTCTTCACCCAATCTTGATGATTCTTTCAGGTAGTGATTAGTACACCAAAACCACTTGGCTCACCAAATTTCGTTCTTCTAGGTTAAACCGTTCGTTTGCAGTAACCGTTTTCATTTTTAGGTTTCACTCTGTTTTCTCCTATAGGGATACATGTATTTGGAACTCTAAATCAAACACTGTTTGAGCTAGCTCTTTGATACTTGACACAATAAAGCAGTTTCAAGTTCTGTCTCTATGGTTTGTTTGCTGTTGATGTAGCCCTAAGCAGAGACTGGCGAAAATCACTTTCATGGAAAGGGGTTGCCAAGCTTCCAAAAAACTACGAGTTGCCTGAAATCTCAGCTAACATTTTTTCACCCAATCTTGATGATTCTTTCAGGTAATGATCAGTACACCAAAACCACTTGGCTCACCAAATTTCGTTCTTCTAGGTTAAACCGTTCGTTTGCAGTTACCGTTTTCATTTTTAGGTTTCACTCTGTTTTCTCCTATAGGGATACGTGTATTTGGAACTCTAAATCAAACACGGTTTGTGCTAGCTCTTTGAAACCTGACACAATAAAGCAGTTTCAAGTTCTATCTCTATGGTTTGTTTGCTGTTGATGTAGCCTTAAGCAGAGAGTGGCGAAAATCACTTTCATGGAAAGGGGTTTCCAAGCTTCCAAAAAACTATGAGTTGCCTGAAATCTCAGCCAATATTTTTTCACCCAATCTTGATGATTCTTTCAAGTAATGATCAGTACACCAAAACCACTATGCTCACCAAGTTTCGTTCTTCTAGGTTAAACCGTTCGTTGGCAGTAATCGTTTTCAATTTTAGGTTCCACTCTATTTTCTCCTATAGGGATACATGTATTTGGAACTCTAAATCAAACATGTTTTTTGCTAGCCCTTTGAAACTTGACACAATAAAGCAGTTTCAATTTTTATCTCTATGGTTTGTTTGCTGTTGATGTAGCCCTAATCAGAGACTGGCGAAAATCACTTTCATGGAAAGGGGTTACCAAGCTTCCAAAAAACTACGAGTTGCCTGAAATCTCAGCAAACATTTTTCCACCCAATCTTGATGATTCATTCAGGTAATGATTAGTACACCAAAACCACTTGGCTCACCAAATTTCGTTCTTCTAGGTTAAATCATTCGTTTGCAGTAACCGTTTTCATTTTTAGGTTTCACTCTGTTTTCTCCTATAGGAATACATGTATTTGGAACTCTAAATCAAACACGGTTTGTGCTAGCTCTTTGAAACTTGACACAATAAAGCAGTTTCAAGTTCTATTCTATTGTTTGTTTGCTGTTGATGTAGCCCTAAGCAGATATTGGCGAAAATCACTTTCATGGAAAGGGGTTGCCAAGTTTCCAAAAAACTACGAGTTGCCTGAAATCTCAGCAAACATTTTTTCACCCAATCTTGATGATTCTTTCAGGTAATGATCAGTACACCAAAACCACTTGGCTCACCAAATTTCGTTCTTCTAGGTTAAACCGTTCGTTTGCAGTAACCGTTTTCATTTTTAAGTTTCACTCTGTTTTCTCCTATAGGGATACATGTATTTGGAACTCTAAATCAAACACGGTTTGTGCTAGCTCTTTGAAACTTGACACAATAAAGCAGTTTCAAGTTCTATCACTATGGTTTGTTTGCTGTTGATGTAGCCCTAAGCAGAGACTGGCGAAAATCACATTCATGGAAAGGGGTTGCAAAGCTTCCAAAAAACTACGAATTTCCTGAAATCTCAGCAAACATTTTTTCACCCAATCTTGATGATTCTTTCAGGTAATGAATAGTACACCAAATCCACTTGGCTCACCAAATTTCGTTCTTCTAGGTTAAACCGTTCATTTGCAGTAACCGTTTTCATTTTTAGGTTTCACTCTGTTTTCTCCTATAGGGATACATGTATTTGGAACTCTAAATCAAACACGGTTTGTGCTAGCTCTTTGAAACTTGACACAATAAAGCAGTTTCAAGTTCTATCTCTATGGTTTGTTTGCTGTTGATGAAGCCCTAAGCAAAGACTGGCGAAAATCACTTTCATGGAAAGGGGTTGCCAAGCTTCCAAAAAACTACGAGTTGCCTGAAATCTCAGCAAAAATTTTTTCACCAAGTCTTGATGATTCTTTCAGGTAATGATCAGTACACCAAAACCACTTGGCTCACCAAATTTCGTTCTTCTAGGTTAAACCGTTCCTTTGCAGTAACCGTTTTCATTTTTAGGTTTCACTCTGTTTTCTCCTATACGGATAAATGTATTTGGAACTCTAAATCAAACACGGTTTGTGCTAGCTCTTTGAATCTTGACACAATAAAGCAGTTTCAAGTTCTATCTCTATGGTTTGTTTGCTGTTGATGTAGCCCTAAGCAGAGACTGGAGAAAATCACTTTCATTTAAAGGGGTTGCCAAGCTTCCAAAAAATTACGAGTTGCCTGAAATCTCAGCAAACATTTTTTCACCCAATATTGATGATTCTTTCAGGTAATGATCAGTACACCAAAACCATATGCTCACCAAATTTCGTTCTTCTAGGTTAAATCGTTCGTTTGCAGTAACCATTTTCATTTTTAGGTTTCACTCTGTTTTCTCCTATAGGGATACATGTATTTGGAACTCTAAATCAAACACGGTTTGTGCTAGCTCTTTGAAACTTGACACAATAAAGCAGTTTCAAGTTCTATCTTTATGGTTTGTTTGCTGTTGATGTAGCCCTAAGCAGAGACTGGCGAAAATCACATTCATGGAAAGGGTTAGTGCCAAGCTTCCAAAAAACTACGAGTTGCCTGAAATCTCAGCAAACATTTTTTCACCCAATCTTGATGATTCTTTCAGGTAATGATCAGTACACCAAATCCACTTGGCTCACCAAATTTCGTTCTTCTAGGTTAAACCGTTCCTTTGCAGTAACCGTTTTCATTTTTAGGTTTCACTCTGTTTTCTCCTATACGGATACATGTATTTGGAACTCTAAATCAAACACGGTTTGTGCTAGCTCTTTGAATCTTGACACAATAAAGCAGTTTCAAGTTCTATCTCTATGGTTTGTTTGCTGTTGATGTAGCCCTAAGCAGAGACTGGAGAAAATCACTTTCATTTAAAGGGGTTGCCAAGCTTCCAAAAAACTACGAGTTGCCTGAAATCTCAGCAAACATTTTTTCACCCAATATTGAAGATTCTTTCAGGTAATGATCAGTACACCAAAACAATATGCTCACCAAATTTCGTTCTTCTAGGTTGAATCGTTCGTTTGCAGTAACCATTTTCATTTTTAGGTTTCACTCTTTTTTCTCCTATAGGGATACATGTATTTGGAACTCTAAATCAAACACGGTTTGTGCTAGCTCTTTTGAAACTTGACACAATAAAGCAGATTCAAGTTCTATCTCTGTGGTTTGTTTGCTGTTGATGTAGCCCTAAGCAGAGAGTGACAAAAATCAGTTTCATGGAAAGGGGTTGCCAAGCTTCCAAAAAACTACGAGTTGCCTGCAATCTCAGCCAACATTTCTTTACCCAATATTGATGATTCTTTCAGGTAATGATCAGTACACCAAAACCACTTGGCTCCCCAAATTTCGTTCTTCTAGGTTGAACCGTTCGTTTGCAGTAACCGTTTTCATTTTTAGGTTTCACTCTGTTTTCTCCTATAGGGATACATGTATTTGGAACTCTAAATCAAACACGGTTGTGCTAGCTCTTTGATACTTGAGGCAATAAAGCAGTTTCAAGTTCTATCTCTATGGTTTGTTTGCTGTTGATGTAGCCCTAAGCAGAGACTGGCGAAAATCACTTTCATGGAAAGGGGTTGCCAAGCTTCCAAAAAACTACGAGTTGCCTGAAATCTCAGCCAACATTTTTTCACCCAATCTTGATGATTCTTTCAGGTAATGATCAGTACACCAAAACCACTTGGCTCACCAAATTTCGTTCTTCTAGGTTAAACCGTTCGTTTGCAGTAACCGTTTTCATTTTTAGGTTTCACTCTGTTTTCTCCTCTGGGGATACATGTATTTGAAACTCTAAATCAAACACGGTTTGTGCTAGCTCTTTGAAACTTGACACAATAAAGCAGTTTCAAGTTCTATCTCTATGGTTTTTTTGCTGTTTATGTAGCCCTAAGCAGAGACTGGCGAAAATCACTTTCATGGAAAGGGGTTGCCAAGCTTCCAAAAAACTACGAGTTTCCTGAAATCTCAGCCAACATTTTTTCACCCAATCTTGATGATTCTTTCAGGTAATGATCAGTACACCAAAACCACTTGGCTCACCAAATTTCGTTCTTCTAGGTTACTGTTCGTTTGCAGTAACCGTTTTCATTTTTAGGTTTCACTCTGTTTTCTCCTATACAGATAAATATATTTGGAACTCTAAATCAAACACGGTTTGAGCTAGCTCTTTGAAACTTGACACAATAAACAGTTTCAAGTTCTATCTCTATGGTTTGTTTGCTGTTGATGTAGCCCTAAGCAGAGACTGGCGAAAATCACTTTCATGGAAAGGGGTTGCCAAGCTTCCAAAAAACTACGAGTTGCCTGAAATCTCAGCCAACATTTTTTAACCCAATCTTGATGATTCTTTCAGGTAATGATCAGTACACCAAAACCACTTGGCTCACCAAATTCCGTTCTTCTAAGTTAAACCGTTCTTTGCAGTAACCGTTTTCATTTTTAGGTTTCACTCTGTTTTCTCCTATAGGGATACATGTATTTGGAACACTAAATCAAACACGGTTTGTGCTAGCTCTTTGAAACTTGACACAATAAAGCAGTTTCAAGTTCTATCGCTATGGTTTGTTTGCATTTGATGTAGCCCTAAGCAAAGACTGGCGAAAATCACTTTCATGGAAAGGGGTTGCCAAGCTTCCAAAAAACTACGAGTTGCCTGAAATCTCAGCCAACATTTTTTCACCCAATCTTGATGATTCTTTCAGGTAATGATCAGTACACCAAAACCAATTGGCTCACCAAATTTCGTTCTTCTAGGTTAAACCGTTCGTTTGCAGTAACCGTTTTCATTTTTAGTTTTGACTCTGTTTTCTCCTATAGGAATACATGTATTTGGAACTCTAAATCAAACACGGTTTGTGCTAGCTCTTTGAAACTTGACACAATAAAGCAGTTTCAAGGTCTATGTCTATGGTTTGTTTGCTGTTTATGTAGCCCTAAGCAGAGACTGGCAAAAATCACTTTCATGGAAAGGGGTTGCCAAGGTTCCAAAAAACTACGAGTTTCCTGAAATCTCATCTAACATTTTTTCACCCAATCTTGATGATTTTTTCAAGTAATGATCAGTACACAAAAACCACTTGGCTCACCAAATTTCGTTCTTCTAGGTTAAACCGTTCGTTTGCAGTAACCGTTTTCATTTTTATGTTTCACTCTGTTTTTTTCCTAAAGGGATACATGTATTTGGAACTCTAAATCAAACACGGTTTGTGCTAGCTCTTTGACACTTGACACAATAAAGCAGTTCCAAGTTCTATCTCTATGGTTTGTTTGCATTTGATGTAGCCCTAAGCACAGACTGGCGAAAATCACTTTCATGGAAAGGGGTTGCCAAGCTTCCAAAAAACTACGAGTTGCCTGAAATCTCAGCCAACATTTTTTCACCCAATCTTGATGATTCTTTCAGGTAATGATCAGTACACCAAAACCACTTGGCTCACCAAATTTCGTTCTTCTGGTTTAAACCGTTCGTTTGCAGTAATCGTTTTCATTTTTAGGTTTCACTCTGTGTTCTCCAATAGGGATACATGTTTTTGGAACTCTTAATCAAACACGGTTTTGGTAGCTCTTTGAAACTTGACAAAATAAAGCAATTTCAAGTTCTATCTCTATGGTTTGTTTGCATTTGATGTAGCCCTAAGCAAAGACTGGCGAAAATCACTTTCATATAATGAGGTTGCCAAGCTTCCAAAAAACTAGGAGTTGCCTGAAATCTCAGCCAACATTTTTTCACCCAATCTTGATGATTCTTTCAAGTAATGATCAGTACACCAAAACCACTTGGCTCACCAAATTTCGTTCTTCTAGGTTAAACCATTCGTTTGCAGTAACCGTTTTCATTTTTAGGTTTCACTCTGTTTTCTCCTATACGGATAAATATATTTGGAACTCTAAATCAAACACGGTTTGAGCTAGCTCTTTGAAACTTGACACAATAAACAGTTTCAAGTTCTATCTCTATGGTTTGTTTGCTGTTTATGTAGCCCTAAGCAGAGACTGGCGAAAATCACTTTCATGGAAAGGGGTTGCCAAGCTTCCAAAAAACTACGAGTTGCCTGAAATCTCAGCCAACATTTTTTAACCCAATCTTGATGATTCTTTCAGGTAATGATCAGTACACCAATACCACTTGGCTCACCAAATTCCGTTCTTCTAAGTTAAACCGTTCTTTGCAGTAACCGTTTTCATTTTTAGGTTTCACTCTGTTTTCTCCTATAGGGATACATGTATTTGGAACACTAAACCAAACACGGTTTGTGCTAGCCCTTTGAAACTTGACACAATAAAGCAGTTTCAAGTTCTATCGCTATGGTTTGTTTGCATTTGATGTAGCCCTAAGCAAAGACTGGCGAAAATCACTTTCATGGAAAGGGGTTGCCAAGCTTCCAAAAAACTACGAGTTGCCTGAAATCTCAGCCAACATTTTTTCACCCAATCTTGATGATTCTTTCAGGTAATGATCAGTACACCAAAACCAATTGGCTCACCAAATTTCGTTCTTCTAGGTTAAACCGTTCTTTTGCAGTAACCGTTTTCATTTTTAGTTTTGACTCTGTTTTCTCCTATAGGGATACATGTATTTGGCACTCTATATCAAACACGGTTTGTGCTAGCTCTTTGAAACTTGACACAATAAAGCAGATTCCAGTTCTATCTCCATGGTTTGTTTGCTGTTGATTTAGCCCTAAGCAGAGACTGGCGAAAATCACTTTCATGGAAAGGGTTAGTGCCAAGCTTCCAAAAAACTACGAGTTGCCTGAAATCTCAGCCAACATTTTTTCACCCAATCTTGATGATTCTTTCAGGTAATGATCAGTACACCAAAATCACTAGGCTCAATAAATTTCGTTCTTCTAGGTTAAATCGTTCGTTTGCAGTAACCATTTTCATTTTTAGGTTTCACTCTGTTTTGTCCTATAGGGATACATGTATTTGGAACTCTAAATCAAACACGGTTTGTGCTAGCTCTTTGAAACTTGACACAATAAAGCAGTTTCAAGTTCTATCTCTATGGTTTGTTTGCTGTTGATGTAGCCCTAAGCAGAGACTGGCGAAAATCACATTCATGGAAAGGGGTTGCAAAGCTTCCAAAAAACTACGAGTTGCCTGAAATCTCAGCAAACATTTTTTCACCCAATCTTGATGATTCTTTCAGGTAATGAATAGTACACCAAATCCACTTGGCTCACCAAATTTCGTTCTTCTAGGTTAAACCGTTCCTTTGTAGTAACCGTTTTCATTTTTAGGTTTCACTCTGTTTTCTCCTATAGGGATACATGTATTTGGAACTCTAAATCAAACACGGTTTGTGCTAGCTCTTTGAAACTTGACACAATAAAGCAGTTTGAAGTTCTATCTCTATGGTTTGTTTGCTGTTGATGTAGCCCTAAGTTAAGACTGGCGAAAATCACTTTCATGGAAAGGGGTTGCCAAGCTTCCAAAAAACTACGAGTTGCCTGAAATCTCAGCAAACATTTTTTCACCCAACCTTGATGATTCTTTCAGGTAATGATCAGTACACCAAAACCACTTGGCTCACCAAATTTCGTTCTTCTGGTTTAAACCGTTCGTTTGCAGTAATCGTTTTCATTTTTAGGTTTCACTCTGTGTTCTCCTATAGGGATACATGTATTTGGAACTCTTAATCAAACACGGTTTGGGTAGCTCTTTGAAACTTGACACAATAAAGCAATTTCAAGTTCTATCTCTATGGTTTGTTTGCATTTGATGTAGCCCTAAGCAAAGACTGGCGAAAATCACTTTCATGGAAAGGGGTTGCCAAGCTTCCAAAAAACTACGAGTTGCCTGAAATCTCAGCCAACATTTTTTGACCCAATCTTGATGATTCTTTCAGGTAATGATCAGCACAACAAAACCACTTGGCTCACCAAATTTCGTTCTTCTAGGTTAAACCGTTCGTTTGCAGTAACCGTTTTAATTTTTAGGTTTTACTCTGTTTTCTCCTATAGGGATACATGTATTTGGAACTCTAAATCAAACACGGTTTGTGCTAGCACTTTGAAACTTCACACAATAAAGCAGTTTCAAGTTCTACCTATATGGTTTGTTTGCTGTTGATGTAGCCCTAAGCAGAGACTGGCGAAAATCACTTTCATGGAAAGGGGTTGCCAAGGTTCCAAAAAACTACGAGTTGCCTGAAATCTCATCCAACATTTTTTCACCCAATCTTGATGATTTTTTCAAGTAATTATCAGTACACAAAAACCACTTGGCTCACCAAATTTCGTTCTTCTAGGTTAAACCGTTCGTTTGCAGTAACCGTTTTCATTTTTATGTTTCACTCTGTTTTCTCCTAAAGGGATACATGTATTTGGAACTCTAAATCAAACACGGTTTGTGCTAGCTCTTTGAAACTTGACACAAAAAAGCAGCTTCAAGTTCTATCCGTATTGTTTTTTTGCTGTTGATGTAGCCCTAAGCAGAGACTGGCGAAAATCACTTTTATGGAAAGGGGTTGCCAAGCTTCCAAAAATCTACGAGTTGCCTGATATCTCAGCCAACACTTTTTCACCCAATCTTGATGATTCTTTCAGGTAATGATCAGTACACCAAAACCACTTGGCTTACCAAATTTCGTTCTTCTAGGTTAAACCGTTCTTTGCAGTAACCGTTTTCATTTTTAGGTTTCACTCTGTTTTCTCCTATGGGGATACATGTATTTGAAACTCTAAATCAAACACGGTTTGTGCTAGCTCTTTGAAACTTGACACAATAAAGCAGTTTCAAGTTCTATCTCTATGGTTTGTTTGCTGTTGATGTAGCCCTAAGCAGAGACTGGCGAAAATCACTTTCATGGAAACGGGTTGCCAAGCTTCCAAAAAACTACGAGTTGCCTGAAATCTCAGCCAACATTTTTTCACCCAATCTTGATTATTCTTTCAGGTAATGATCAGTACACCAAAACCACTTGGCTCACCAAATTTCGTTCTTCAAGGTTAAACCGTTCGTTTGCAGTAACCGTTTTCATTTTTAGGTTTCACTCTGTTTTCTCTTATAGGGATACATGTATTTGGAACTCTAAATCAAACACGGTTTGTGCTAGCTCTTTGAAACTTGACACAATAAAGCAGATTCAAGTTATATCTCTGTGGTTTGTTTGCTGTTGATGTAGCCCTAAGCAGTGAGTGACAAAAATCAGTTTCCTGGAAAGGGGTTGCCAACCTTCCAAAAAACTACGAGTTGCCTGAAATCTCAGCTAACATTTTTTCACCCAATCTTGATGATTCTTTCAGGTAATGATCAGTACACCAAAACAACTTGGCTCCCCAAATTTCGTTCTTCTAGGTTAAACCGTTCGTTTGCAGTAACCGTTTTCATTTTTAGGTTTCACTCTGTTTTCTCCTATAGGGATACATGTATTTGGAACTCTAAATCAAACACGGTTGTTCTAGCTCTTTGAAACTTGAGACAATAAAGCAGTTTCAAGTTCTATCTCTATGGTTTGTTTGCTGTTGATGTAGCCCTAAGCAGAGACTGGCGAAAATCACTTTCATGGAAAGGGGTTGCCAAGCTTCCAAAAAACTACGAGTTGCCTGAAATCTCAGCCAACATTTTTTCACCCAATCTTGATGATTCTTTCAGGTAATGATCAGTACACCAAAACCACTTGGCTCACCAAATTCCGTTCTTCTAAGTTAAACCGTCCTTTGCAGTAACCGTTTTCATTTTTAGGTTTCACTCTGTTTTCTCCTATAGGGATACATGTATTTGGAACACTAAAGCAAACACGGTTTGTGCTAGCTCTTTGAAACTTGACACAATAAAGCAGTTTCAAGTTCTATCGATATGGTCTGTTTGCATTTGATGTAGCCCTAAGCAAAGACTGGCGAAAATCACTTTCATGGAAAGGGGTTGCCAAGCTTCCAAAAAACTACGAGTTGCCTGAAATCTCAGCCAACATTTTTTGACCCAATCTTGATGATTCTTTCAGGTAATGATCAGTACACCAAAACCACTTGGCTCACCAAATTTCGTTCTTCTAGGTTAAACCGTTCATTTGCAGTAACCGTTTTCATTTTTAGGTTTCACTCTCTTTTCTCCTATAGGGATACATGTATTTGGAACTCTAAATCAAACACGGTTTGTGCTAGCTCTTTGAAACTTGACACAATAAAGCAGTTTCAAGTTCTACCTCTATGGTTTGTTTGCTGTTGATGTAGCCCTAAGCAGAGACTGGCGAAAATCACTTTCATGGAAAGGGGTTGCCAAGGTTCCAAAAAACTACGAGTTGCCTGAAATCTCATCCAACATTTTTTCACCCAATCTTGATGATTTTTTCAAGTAATGATCAGTACACAAAAACCACTTGGCTCACCAAATTTCGTTCTTCTAGGTTAAACCGTTCGTTTGCAGTAACCGTTTTCATTTTTATGTTTCACTCTGTTTTCTCCTAAAGGGATACATGTATTTGGAACTCTAAATCAAACACGGTTTGTGCTAGCTCTTTGAAACTTGACACAATAAAGCAGTTTCAAGTTCTATCTGTATTGTTTTTTTGCTGTTGATGTAGCCCTAAGCAGAGACTGGCGAAAATCACTTTTATGGAAAGGGGTTGCTAAGCTTCCAAAAAACTACGAGTTGCCTGAAATCTCAGCCAACACTTTTTCACCCAATCTTGATGATTCTTTCAGGTAATGATCAGTACACCAAAAGCACTTGGCTCACCAAATTTCGTTCTTCTAGGTTAAACCGTTCTTTGCAGTAACCGTTTTCA
This sequence comes from Ictidomys tridecemlineatus, assembly GCF_052094955.1. NCBI lineage: Eukaryota > Metazoa > Chordata > Mammalia > Rodentia > Sciuridae > Ictidomys > Ictidomys tridecemlineatus. The sequence continues at coordinate 12,652 of NW_027525132.1, forward strand.
TTTTTAGGTTTCACTCTGTTTTCTCCTATAGGAATACATGTATTTGGAACTCTAAATCAAACACGGTTTGTACTAGCTCTTTGAAACTTGACACAATAAAGCAGTTTCAAGTTCTATCGCTATGGTTTGTTTGCATTTGATGTAGCCCTAAGCAAAGACTGGCGAAAATCACTTTCATGGAAAGGGGTTGCCAAGCTTCCAAAAAACTACGAGTTGCCTGAAATCTCAGCAAACATTTTTTCACCCAATCTTGATGATTCTTTCAGGTAATGATCAGTAAACCAAAACCACTTGGCTCACCAAATTTTGTTCTTCTAGATTAAACCGTACGTTTGCAGTAACCGTTTTTATTTTTAGGTTTCACTCTGTTTTCTCCTATTGGGATACATGTTTTTGGAACTCTAAATCAAACACGGTTTGTGCTAGCTCTTTGAAACTTGACACAATAAAGCAGTTTCAAGTTCTATCTCTATGGTTTGTTTGCTGTTTATGTAGCCCTAAGCAGAGACTGGCGATAATCACTTTCATGGAAAGGGGTTGCCAAGCTCCCAAAAAACTACAAGTTGCCTGAAATCTCATCCAACATTTTTTCACCCAATCTTGATGATTCTTTCAGGTAATGATCAGTACACCAAAACCACTTGGCTCACCAAATTTTGTTCTTCCAGGTTAAACCGTTCATTTGCAGTAACCGTTTTCATTTTTAGGTTTCACTCTGTTTTCTCCTATAGGAATACATGTATTTAGAACTCTAAATCAAACACGGTTTGTGATAGCTCTTTGAAACTTGACACAATAAAGCAGTTTCAAGTTCTCTCTCTATGGTTTGTTTGCTGTTGATGTAGCCCTAAGCAGAGACTGCCTAAAATCACATTCATGGGAACGGGTTGCCAAGCTTAAAAAAAAATACGAGTTGCCTGAAATCTCAGCAAACATTTTTTCACCCAATCTTGATGATTCTTTCAGGTAATGATCTGTAAACCAAAACCACTATGCTCACCAAATTTCGTTCTTCTAGGTTAAACCGTTCGTTTGCAGTAACCGTTTTCATTTTTAGGTTTCACTCTGTTTTCTCCTATAGGGATACATGTATTTGGAACTCTAAATCAAACACGGTTTGTGCTAGCTCTTTGAAAATTGACCCCATAAAGCAGTTTCAATTTCTATCTCTATGGTTTGTTTGCTGTTGATGTAGCCCTAAGCAGAGAGTGGCGAAAATCACTTTCATGGAAAGGGGTTGCCAAGCTTCCAAAAAACTACGAGTTGCCTGAAATCTCAGCCAACATTTTTTCACCCAGTCTTGATGATTCTTTCAGGTAATGATCAGTACACCAAAAGCACTTGGCTCACCAAATTTCGTTCTTTTAGGTTAAACCTTTCGATTGCAGTAACCGTTTTCATTTTTAGGTTTCACTCTGTTTTCTCCTATAGGGATACATGTATTTGGAACTCTAAATCAAACACGGTTTGTGCTAGCTCTTTAAAACTTGACACAATAAAGCAGTTTCAAGTTCTATTCTATTTTTTGTTTGCTGTTGATGTAGCCCTAAGCAGAGACTGGCGAAAATCACTTTCATGGAAAGGGGTTGCCAAGTTTCCAAAAAACTACGAGTTGCCTGAAATCTCAGCCAACATTTTTTCACCCAATCTTGATGATTCTTTCAGGTAATGATCAGTACACCAAAACCACTTGGATCACCAAATTTCATTCTTCTAGGTTAAATCTTTCGTTTGCAGTAACCGTTTTCATTTTTAGGTTTCACTCTGTTTTCTCCTATAGGGATACATGTATTTGGAACTCTAAATCAAACACGGTTTGTGCTAGCTCTTTGAAACTTGACACAATAAAGCAGTTTCAAGTTCTATCTCTATGGTTTGTTTGCTGTTGATGTAGCCCTAAGCAGAGACTGGCGAAAATCACATTCATGAAAAGGGGTTGCCAAGCTTCCAAAAAACTACGAGTTGCCTGAAATCTCAGCAAACCTTTTTTCACCCAATCTTGATGATTCTTTCAGGTAATGATCAGTACAGCAAAACCACTTGGCTCACCAAATTTCGTTCTTCTAGGTTAAACCGTTCGTTTGCAGTAATCGTTTTATCTTTATGTTTCACTCTGTTTTCTCCTATAGGGATACATGTATTTGGAACTCTAAATCAAACACGGTTTGTGCTAGCTCTTTGAAACTTGACACAATAAAGCAGTTTCAAGTTCTATCTCTATGGTTTGTTTGCTGTTGATGTAGCCCTAAGCAGAGATTGGCAAAAATCACTTTAACTTAAAAAGGTTGCCAAGCTTCCAAAAATCTACGTGTTTCCTGAAATCTCAGCAAACATTTTTTCACCCAATCTTGATGATTCTTTCAGGTAATGATCAGTACACCAAAACCACTTGGCTCACCAAATTTCGTTCTTCTAGGTTAAACCGTTCGTTTGCAGTAACCGTTTTCATTTTTAGGTTTCACTCTGTTTTCTCCTATAAAGTTACATGTATTTGGAACTCTAAATCAAACACGGTTTGTGCTAGCTCTTTGAAACTTGACACAATAAAGCAGTTTCAAGTTCTATCTCTATGGTTTGTTTGCTGTTGATGTAGCCCTAAGCAGAGACTGGCGAAAATCACTTTCATGGAAATGGGTTGCCAAGCTTCCAAAAAACTACGAGTTGCCTGAAATCTCAGCAAACATTTTTTCACCCAATCTTGATGATTCTTTCAGGAAATGATGAGAACACAAAAACCACTTGGCTCACCAAATTTCGTTCTTCTAGGTTAAACCGTTCCTTTGCAGTAACCGGTTTCATTTTTAGGTTCACTCTGTTTTCTCCTATAGGGATACATGTATTTGGAACTCTAAAATAAACACGATTTGTGCTAGCTCTTTGAAACTTGACACAATAAAGCAGTTTCAAGTTCTATCTCTATGGTTTGTTTGCTGTTGATGTAGCCCTAAGCAGAGACTGGCGAAAAATCACTTTCATGGAAAGGGGTTGCCAAGCTTCCAAAAAAATACGAGTTGCCTGCAATCTCAGCAAACATTTTTTCACCCAATCTTGATGATTCTTTCAGGTAATGATCTGTATACCAAAACCACTTGGCTCACCAAATTTCGTTCTTCTAGGTTAAACCGTTCGTTTGCAGTAACCGTTTTCATTTTTAGGTTTCACTCTGTTTTCTCCTATAGGGATACATGTATTTGGAAGTCTAAATCAAACACGGTTTGTGCTAGCTCTTTGAAAATTGACCCAATAAAGCAGTTTCAAGTTCTATCTCTATGGTTTGTTTGCTGTTGATGTAGCCCTAAGCAGAGAGTGGCGAAAATCACTTTCATGGAAAGGGGTTGCCAAGCTTCCAAAAAACTACAAGTTGCCTGAAATCTCAGCCGACATTTTTTCACCCAATCTTGATGATTCTTTCAGGTAATGATCAGTACACCAAAAGCACTTGGCTCACCAAATTTCGTTCTTTTAGGTTAAACCGTTCGATTGCAGTAACCGTTTTCATTTTTAGGTTTCACTCTGTTTTCTCCTATAGGGATACATGTATTTGGAACTCTAAATCAAACACGGTTTGTGCTAGCTCTTTAAAACTTGACACAATAAAGCAGTTTCAAGTTCTATTCTATGGTTTGTTTGCTGTTGATGTAGCCCTAAGCAGAGACTGGCGAAAATCACTTTCATGGAAAGGGGTTGCCAAGTTTTCAAAAAACTACGAGTTGCCTGAAATCTCAGCAAACATTTTTTCACCCAATCTTGATGATTCTTTCAGGTAATGATTAGTACACCAAAACCACTTGGATCACCAAATTTCATTCTTCTAGGTTAAATCTTTCGTTTGCAGTAACCGTTTTCATTTTTAGGTTTCACTCTGTTTTCTCCTATAGGGATACATGTATTTGGAACTCTAAATCAAACACGGTTTGTGCTAGCTCTTTGAAACTTGACACAATAAAGCAGTTTCAAGTTCTATCTCTATGGTTTGTTTGCTGTTGATGTAGCCCTAAGCAGAGACTGGCGAAAATCACATTCATGAAAAGGGGTTGCCAAGCTTCCAAAAAACTACGAGTTGCCTGAAATCTCAGCAAACCTTTTTTCACCCAATCTTGATGATTCTTTCAGGTAATGATCAGTACACCACAACCACTTGGCTCACCAAATTTTGTTCTTCTAGGTTAAACCGTTCGTTTGCAGTAACCGTTTTCATTTTTAGGTGTCACTCTGTGTTCTCCTTTAGGGATACATGTATTTGGAACCCTAAATCAAACACGGTTTGTCCTAGCTCTTTGAAACTTGACACAATAAAGCAGTTTCAAGTTCTATCTCTATGGTTTGTTTTCTGTTGATGTAGCCCTAAGCAGAGACTGGTGAAAATCACTTTCATGGAAAGGGGTTGCCAAGATTGCAAAAAACTACGAGTTGCCTGAAATCTCAGCCAACATTTTTTCACCAAATCTTGATGATTCTTTCAGGTAATGATCAGTACACCAAAACCACTTGGCTCACCAAATTTCGTTATTCTAGGTTAAACCGTTCGTTTGCAGTAACCGTTTTAATTTTTAGGTTTTACTCTATTTTCTCCTATAGGGATACATGTATTTGGAACTCTAAATCAAACACGGTTTGTGCTAGCTCTTTGAAACTTGACACAATAAAGCAGTTTCAAGTTCTCTCTCTATGGTTTGTTTGTTGTTGATGTAGCCCAAGGCAGAGACTGGCGAAAATAACTTTCATGGAAAGGGGTTGCCAAGCTTCCAAAAAACTACGAGTTGCCTGAAATCTCAGCCAACATTTTTTCACCCAATCTTGATGATTTTTTCAAGTAATGATCAGTACACCAAAACCACTTGGCTCACCAAATTTCATTCTTCTAGGTTAAACCGTTCGTTTGCAGTAACCGTTTTCATTTTTAGGTTTCACTCTGTTTTCTCCTATAGGGATACATGTATTTGGAACTCTAAATCAAACACGGTTTGTGCTAGCTCTTTGAAACTTGACACAATAAAGCAGTTTCAAGTTCTCTCTCTATGGTTTGTTTGCATTTGATGTAGCCGTAAGCAAAGATTGGCGAAAATCACTTTCATGGAAAGGGGTTGCCAAGCTTCCAAAAAATTACGAGTTGCCTGAAATCTCAGCCAACATTTTTTCACCCAATCTTGATGATTCTTTCAGGTTATGATCAGTACACCAAAACCACTTGGCTCACCAAATTTCGTTCTTCTAGGTTAAAACGTTCGTTTGCAGTAACCGTTTTTATTTTTAGGTTTCACTCTGTTTTCTCCTATAGGGATACATGTATTTGGAACTCTAAATCAAACACGGTTTGTGCTAGCTCTTTGAAACTTGACACAATAAAGCAGTTTCAAGTTCTATCTCTATGGTTTGTTTGCATGTGATGTAGCCCTAAGCACAGACTGGCGAACATCACTTTCATGGAAAGGGGTTACCAAGCTTCCAAAAAACTACGAGTTGCCTGAAATCTCAGCCAACATTTTTTCACCCAATCTTGATGATTCTTTCAGGTAATGATCAGTACACCAAAACCACTTGGCTCACCAAATTTCGTTCTTCTAAATTAAACCGTTCGTTTGCAGTAACCGTTTTCATTTTTAGGTTTCACTCTGTTTTTTCCTATAGGGATACATATTTTTGGAACTCTAAATCAAACACGGTTTGTGCTACTTTTGAAACTTGACACAATAAAGCAGTTTCAAGTTCTATCTCTATATATTTTTTTTCTGTTGATGTAGCCCTAAGCAGAGACTGGCGAAAATCACTTTCATGGAAATGGGTTGCCAAGCTTCCAAAAAACTACGAATATCCTGAAATCTCAGCAAACATTTTTTCACCCAATCTTGATGATTCTTTCAGGTAATGATCAGTACACCAAAACCACTTGGCTCACCAAATTTCGTTATTCTAGGTTAAACCATTCTTTTGCAGCAACCGTTGTCATTTTTAGGTTTCACTCTGTTTGCTCCTATAGGGATACATGTATTTAAAACTCTAAATCAAACAGGGATTGTGCTAGCTCTTCCCAACTTGACACAGTAAAGCAGTTTCAAGTTCTATCTCTATGGTTTGTTTGCTGTTGATGTAGCCCAAGGCAGAGACTGGCGAAAATCACTTTCATGGAAAGGGGTTGCCAAGCTTCCAAAAAACTACGAGTTGCCTGAAATCTCAGCAAACATTTTTCACCCAATCTTGATGATTAATTCAGGTAATGATCAGTACACCAAAACCACTTGGCTCACCAAATTTCGTTCTTCTAGGTTAAACCGTTCGATTGCAATAACCGTTTTCATTTTTAGGTTTCACTCTGTTTTCTCCTATAGGGATACATGTATTTGGAACTCTAAATCAAACACGGTTTATGCTAGCTCTTTGAAACTTGACACAATAAAGCAGTTTCAAGTTCTATCTCTTTGGTTTGTTTGCTGTTGATGTAGCCCTAAACAGAGACTGGGGAAAATTACTTTCATGGAAAGGGGTTGCCAAGCTTCCAAAAAACTACGAGTTGCCTGAAATCTCAGCCAACACTTTTTCACCCAATCTTGATGATTCTTTCAGGTAATGATCAGTACACCAAAACCACTTGGCTCACCAAATTTCGTTCATCCCAGGTTAAACCGTTCGTTTGCAGTAACCGTTTTCATTTTTAGGTTTCACTCTGTTTTCTCCTATACGGATACATGTATTTGGAACTCTAAATCAAACACGGTTTGTGCTAGCTCTTTGAAACTTGACACAATAAAGCAGTTTCAAGTTCTATCTCTATGGTTTGTTTGCTGTTGATGTAGCCCTAAGCGGAGACTTGCAAAAATCACTTTCATGGAAAGGGGTTGCCAAGCTCCCAAAAAACTACGAGTTGCCTGAAATCTCAGCCAACATTTTTTGACCCAATCTTGATGATTCTTTCAGGTAATGATCAGTACACCAAAACCACTTGGCTCACCAAATTTCGTTCTTCTAGGTTAAACCATTCGTTTTCAGTAACCGTTTTCATTTTTAGGTTTCACTCTGTTTTCTCCTATAGGGATACATGTATTTGGAACTCTAAATCAAACACGGTTTGTGCTAGCTCTTTGAAACTTGACACAATAAAGCAGTTTCAAGTTCTACCTCTATGGTTTGTTTGCTGTTGATGTAGCCCTAAGCAGAGACTGGCGAAAATCACTTTCATGGAAAGGGGTTGCCAAGGTTCCAAAAAACTACGAGTTGCCTGAAATCTCATCCAACATTTTTTCACCCAATCTTGATGATTTTTTCAAGTAATGATCAGTACACAAAAACCACTTGGCTCACCAAATTTCGTTCTTCTAGGTTAAACCGTTCGTTTGCAGTAACCGTTTTCATTTTTATGTTTCACTCTGTTTTCTCCTAAAGGGATACATGTATTTGGAACTCTAAATCAAACACGGTTTGTGCTAGCTCTTTGAAACTTGACACAATAAAGCAGTTTCAAGTTCTATCTGTATTGTTTTTTTGCTGTTGATGTAGCCCTAAGCAGAGACTGGCGAAAATCACTTTTATGGAAAGGGGTTGCTAAGCTTCCAAAAAACTACGAGTTGCCTGAAATCTCAGCCAACACTTTTTCACCCAATCTTGATGATTCTTTCAGGTAATGATCAGTACACCAAAAGCACTTGGCTCACCAAATTTCGTTCTTCTAGGTTAAACCGTTCTTTGCAGTAACCGTTTTCATTTTTAGGTTTCACTCTGTTTTCTCCTATAGGAATACATGTATTTGGAACTCTAAATCAAACACGGTTTGTACTAGCTCTTTGAAACTTGACACAATAAAGCAGTTTCAAGTTCTATCGCTATGGTTTGTTTGCATTTGATGTAGCCCTAAGCAAAGACTGGCGAAAATCACTTTCATGGAAAGGGGTTGCCAAGCTTCCAAAAAACTACGAGTTGCCTGAAATCTCAGCAAACATTTTTTCACCCAATCTTGATGATTCTTTCAGGTAATGATCAGTAAACCAAAACCACTTGGCTCACCAAATTTTGTTCTTCTAGATTAAACCGTACGTTTGCAGTAACCGTTTTTATTTTTAGGTTTCACTCTGTTTTCTCCTATTGGGATACATGTTTTTGGAACTCTAAATCAAACACGGTTTGTGCTAGCTCTTTGAAACTTGACACAATAAAGCAGTTTCAAGTTCTATCTCTATGGTTTGTTTGCTGTTTATGTAGCCCTAAGCAGAGACTGGCGATAATCACTTTCATGGAAAGGGGTTGCCAAGCTTCCAAAAAACTACAAGTTGCCTGAAATCTCATCCAACATTTTTTCACCCAATCTTGATGATTCTTTCAGGTAATGATCAGTACACCAAAACCACTTGGCTCACCAAATTTTGTTCTTCTAGGTTAAACCGTTCATTTGCAGTAACCGTTTTCATTTTTAGGTTTCACTCTGTTTTCTCCTATAGGAATACATGTATTTAGAACTCTAAATCAAACACGGTTTGTGATAGCTCTTTGAAACTTGACACAATAAAGCAGTTTCAAGTTCTCTCTCTATGGTTTGTTTGCTGTTGATGTAGCCCTAAGCAGAGACTGCCTAAAATCACATTCATGGGAACGGGTTGCCAAGCTTAAAAAAAAATACGAGTTGCCTGAAATCTCAGCAAACATTTTTTCACCCAATCTTGATGATTCTTTCAGGTAATGATCTGTAAACCAAAACCACTATGCTCACCAAATTTCGTTCTTCTAGGTTAAACCGTTCTTTGCAGTAACCGTTTTCATTTTTAGGTTTCACTCTGTTTTCTCCTATAGGGATACATGTATTTGGAACTCTAAATCAAACACGGTTTGTGCTAGCTCTTTGAAAATTGACCCCATAAAGCAGTTTCAATTTCTATCTCTATGGTTTGTTTGCTGTTGATGTAGCCCTAAGCAGAGAGTGGCGAAAATCACTTTCATGGAAAGGGGTTGCCAAGCTTCCAAAAAACTACGAGTTGCCTGAAATCTCAGCCAACATTTTTTCACCCAATCTTGATGATTCTTTCAGGTAATGATCAGTACACCAAAAGCACTTGGCTCACCAAATTTCGTTCTTTTAGGTTAAACCTTTCGATTGCAGTAACCGTTTTCATTTTTAGGTTTCACTCTGTTTTCTCCTATAGGGATACATGTATTTGGAACTCTAAATCAAACACGGTTTGTGCTAGCTCTTTAAAACTTGACACAATAAAGCAGTTTCAAGTTCTATTCTATGGTTTGTTTGCTGTTGATGTAGCCCTAAGCAGAGACTGGCGAAAATCACTTTCATGGAAAGGGGTTGCCAAGTTTCCAAAAAACTACGAGTTGCCTGAAATCTCAGCCAACATTTTTTCACCCAATCTTGATGATTCTTTCAGGTAATGATCAGTACACCAAAACCACTTGGATCACCAAATTTCATTCTTCTAGGTTAAATCTTTCGTTTGCAGTAACCGTTTTCATTTTTAGGTTTCACTCTGTTTTCTCCTATAGGGATACATGTATTTGGAACTCTAAATCAAACACGGTTTGTGCTAGCTCTTTGAAACTTGACACAATAAAGCAGTTTCAAGTTCTATCTCTATGGTTTGTTTGCTGTTGATGTAGCCCTAAGCAGAGACTGGCGAAAATCACATTCATGAAAAGGGGTTGCCAAGCTTCCAAAAAACTACGAGTTGCCTGAAATCTCAGCAAACCTTTTTTCACCCAATCTTGATGATTCTTTCAGGTAATGATCAGTACAGCAAAACCACTTGGCTCACCAAATTTCGTTCTTCTAGGTTAAACCGTTCGTTTGCAGTAATCGTTTTATCTTTATGTTTCACTCTGTTTTCTCCTATAGGGATACATGTATTTGGAACTCTAAATCAAACACGGTTTGTGCTAGCTCTTTGAAACTTGACACAATAAAGCAGTTTCAAGTTCTATCTCTATGGTTTGTTTGCTGTTGATGTAGCCCTAAGCAGAGATTGGCAAAAATCACTTTAACTTAAAAAGGTTGCCAAGCTTCCAAAAATCTACGTGTTTCCTGAAATCTCAGCAAACATTTTTTCACCCAATCTTGATGATTCTTTCAGGTAATGATCAGTACACCAAAACCACTTGGCTCACCAAATTTCGTTCTTCTAGGTTAAACCGTTCGTTTGCAGTAACCGTTTTCATTTTTAGGTTTCACTCTGTTTTCTCCTATAAAGTTACATGTATTTGGAACTCTAAATCAAACACGGTTTGTGCTAGCTCTTTGAAACTTGACACAATAAAGCAGTTTCAAGTTCTATCTCTATGGTTTGTTTGCTGTTGATGTAGCCCTAAGCAGAGACTGGCGAAAATCACTTTCATGGAAATGGGTTGCCAAGCTTCCAAAAAACTACGAGTTGCCTGAAATCTCAGCAAACATTTTTTCACCCAATCTTGATGATTCTTTCAGGAAATGATGAGAACACAAAAACCACTTGGCTCACCAAATTTCGTTCTTCTAGGTTAAACCGTTCCTTTGCAGTAACCGGTTTCATTTTTAGGTTCACTCTGTTTTCTCCTATAGGGATACATGTATTTGGAACTCTAAAATAAACACGATTTGTGCTAGCTCTTTGAAACTTGACACAATAAAGCAGTTTCAAGTTCTATCTCTATGGTTTGTTTGCTGTTGATGTAGCCCTAAGCAGAGACTGGCGAAAAATCACTTTCATGGAAAGGGGTTGCCAAGCTTCCAAAAAAATACGAGTTGCCTGCAATCTCAGCAAACATTTTTTCACCCAATCTTGATGATTCTTTCAGGTAATGATCTGTATACCAAAACCACTTGGCTCACCAAATTTCGTTCTTCTAGGTTAAACCGTTCGTTTGCAGTAACCGTTTTCA
>NW_027525133.1:0-23490 GCF_052094955.1 Ictidomys tridecemlineatus
AAAGTTTCATCAAGATTGGGTGAAAAAGTGTGTGCTGAGATTTCAAGGCAACTCGTAGTTTTTTGGAAGCTTGGCAGGCCCTTTCCCATGAAAGTGATTCTCGCCAGTCTTTGCTTAGGGCTACATCAACAGCAAACAAACCATAGAGATAGAATTTGAAACTGCTTTATGGTGTCAAGTTTAAAAGAGCTAGCACAAACCGTGTTTGATTTAGAGTTCCAAATACATGTAACCCTATAGGAGAGAACAGAGTGAAACCTCAAAATGAAACCGGTTACTGCCAACGAACGGTTTCACCTAGAAGAACGAAATTTGGCGAGCCAAGTGGGATTGGTGTACTGATCATTACCTGAAAGTTTCATCAAGATTGGGTGAAAAAGTGTGTGCTGAGATTTCAGGCAACTCGTAGTTTTTTGGAAGCTTGGCAGGCCCTTTCCATGAAAGTGATTCTCGCCAGTCTCTGCTTAGGGCTACATCAACAGCAAACAAACCATAGAGATTGAACTTGAAACTGCTTTATGGTGTCAAGTTTCAAAGAGCTAGCACAAACCGTGTTTGATTTAGAGTTCCAAATACATGCATCCCTATAGGAGAAAACAGAGTGAAACCTCAAAATGAAACCGGTTACTGCCAACGAACGGTTTCACCTAGAAGAACGAAATTTGGCGAGCCAAGTGGGATTGGTGTACTGATCATTACCTGAAAGTTTCATCAAGATTGGGTGAAAAAGTGTGTGCTGAGATTTCAGGCAACTCGTAGTTTTTTGGAAGCTTGGCAGGCCCTTTCCATGATAGTGAATCTCGCCAGTCTCTGCTTAGGGCTACATCAACAGCAAACAAACCATAGAGATAGAACTTGAAACTGCTTTATGGTGTCAAGTTTCAAAGAGCTAGCACAAACCGTGTTTGATTTAGAGTTCCAAATACATGTATCCCTATAGGAGAGAACAGAGTGAAACCTCAAAATGAAACCGGTTACTGCCAACGAAACGGTTTCACCTAGAACAACGAAATTTGGCGAGCCAAGTGGGATTGGTGTACTGATCATTACCTGAAAGTTTCATCAAGATTGGGGTGAAAAAGTGTGTGCTGAGATTTCAGGGCAACTCGTCGTGTTTTGGAAGCTTGGCAGGCCCTTCTCATGAAAGTGATTCTCGCCAGTCTCTGCTTAGGGCTACATCAACAGCAAACAAACCATAGAGATAGAACTTGAATCTGCTTTTATGGTGTCAAGTTTCAAAGAGCTAGCAGAATCCGTGTTTGATTTAGAGTTCCAAATACATGTATCCCTATAGGAGAAAACAGAGTGAAACCTCAAAATGAAACCGGGTTACTGCCAACGAACGGTTTCACCTAGAAGAACGAAATTTGGCGAGCCAAGTGGGATTGGTGTAGTGATCATTACCTGAAAGTTTCATCAAGATTGGGTGAAAAAGTGTGTGCTGAGATTTCAGGCAACTCGTAGTTTTTTGGAAGCTTGGCAGGCCCTTTCCATGAAAGTGATTCTCGCCAGTCTCTGCTTAGGGCTACATCAACAGCAAACAAACCATAGAGATAGAACTTGAAACTGCTTTATGGTGTCAAGTTTCAAAGAGCTAGCACAAACCGTGTTTGATTTAGAGTTCCAAATACATGTATCAGTATAGGAGAGAACAGAGTGAAACCTCAAAATGAAACCGGTTACTGCCAACGAACAGTTTCACCTAGAAGAACGAAATTTGGCGAGCCAAGTGGGATTGGTGTACTGATCATTACCTGAAAGTTTCATCAAGATTGGGTTGAAAAAGTGTGTGCTGAGATTTCAGGCAACTCGTAGTTTTTTGGAAGCTTGGCAGGCCCTTTCCATGAAAGTGATTCTCGCCAGTCTCTGCTTAGGGCTACATCAACAGCAAACAAACCATAGAGATTGAACTTGAAACTGCTTTATGGTGTCATGTTTCAAAGAGCTAGCACAAACCGTGTTTGATTTAGAGTTCCAAATACATGCATCCCTATAGGAGAAAACAGAGTGAAACCTCAAAATGAAACCGGTTACTGCCAACGAACGGTTTCACCTAGAAGAACGAAATTTGGCGAGCCAAGTGGGATTGGTGTACTGATCATTACCTGAAAGTTTCATCAAGATTGGGTGAAAAAGTGTGTGCTGAGATTTCAGGCAACTCGTAGTTTTTTGGAAGCTTGGCAGGCCCTTTCCATGAAAGTGATTCTCGCCAGTCTCTGCTTAGGGCTACATCAACAGCAAACAAACCATAGAGATAGAACTTGAAACTGCTTAATGGTGTCAAGTTTCAAAGAGCTAGCACAAACCGTGTTTGATTTAGAGTTCCAAATACATGTATCCCTATAGGAGAGAACAGAGTGAAACCTCAAAATGAAACCGGTTACTGCCAACGAACGGTTTCACCTAGAAGAACGAAATTTGGCGAGCCAAGTGGGATTGGTGTAGTGATCATTACCTGAAAGTTTCATCAAGATTGGGTGAAAAGTGTGTGCTGAGATTTCAGGCAACTCGTAGTTTTTTGGAAGCTTGGCAGGCCCTTTCCCATGAAAGTGATTCTCGCCAGTCTCTGCTTAGGGCTACATCAACAGCAAACAAACCATAGAGATAGAACTTGAAACTGCTTTATGGTGTCAAATTTAAAAGAGCTAGCACAAACCGTGTTTGATTTAGAGTTCCAAATACATGTAACCCTATAGCAGGGAACAGAGTGAAACCTCAAAATGAAACCGGTTATTGCCAACGAACGGTTTCACCTAGACGAACGAAATTTGGCGAGCCAAGTGGGATTGGTGTAGTGATCATAACCTGAAAGTTTCATCAAGATTGGGTTAAAAAGTGTGTGCTGAGATTTCAGGCAACTCGTAGTTTTTTGGAAGCTTGGCAGGCCCTTTCCATGAAAGTGATTCTCGCCAGTCTCTCCTTAGGGCTACATCAACAGAAAACAAATCATAGAGATAGAACTTGAAAACTGCTTTATGGTGTCAAGTTTCAAAGAGCTAGCCCAAACCGTGTTTGATTTAGAGTTCAAATACATGTATCCCTATAGGAGAAAACAGAGTGAAAACCTCAAAATGAAATCGGTTACTGCCAATGAAAGGTTTCACCTAGGAGAACGAAATTTGGTGAGCCAAGTGGGATTGGTGTACTGATCATTACCTGAAAGTTTCATCAAGATTGGGTGAAAAAGTGTGTGCTGAGATTTCAGGAAACTCGTAGTTTTTTGGAAGCTTGGCAGGCCCTTTCCATGAAAGTGATTCTCGCCAGTCTCTGCTTAGGGCTACATCAACAGCAAACAAACCATAGAGACAGAACTTGAAACTGCTTTATGGTGTCAAGTTTCAAAGAGCTAGCACAAACCGTGTTTGATTTAGAGTTCCAAATACATGTATCCCTATAGGAGAGAACAGAGTGAAACCTCAAAATGAAACCGGTTACTGCCAACGAACGGTTTCACCTAGAAGAACGAAATTTGGCGAGCCAAGTGGGATTGGTGTACTGATCATTACCTGAAAGTTTCATCAAGATTGGGTGAAAAAGTGTGTGCTGAGATTTCAGGCAACTCGTAGTTTTTTGGAAGCTTGGCAGGCCCTTTCCATGAAAGTGATTCTCGCCAGTCTCTGCTTAGGGCTACATCAACAGCAAACAAACCATAGAGATAGAACTTGAATCTGCTTTATGGTGTCAAGTTTCCAAGAGCTAGCACAAACCGTGTTTGATTTAGAGTTCCAAATACATGTATCCCTATAGGAGAAAACAGAGTGAAACCTCAAAATGAAACCGGTTACTGCCAACGAACGGTTTCACCTAGAAGAACGAAATTTGGCGAGCCAAGTGGGATTGGTGTACTGATCATTACCTGAAAGTTTCATCAAGATTGGGTGAAAAAGTGTGTGCTGAGATTTCAGGCAACTCGAAGTTTTTTGGAAGCTTGGCAGGCCCTTTCCATGAAAGTGATTCTCGCCAGTCTCTGCTTAGGGCTACATCAACAGCAAACAAAACCATAGAGATAGAACTTGAAACTGCTTTATGGTGTCAAGTTTCAAAGAGCTAGCACAATCCGTGTTTGATTTAGAGTTCCAAATACATGTATCCCTATAGGAGAGAACAGAGTGAAACCTCAAAATGAAACCGGTTACTGCCAACGAACGTTTTCACCTAGAAGAACGAAATTTGGCGAGCCAAGTGGGATTGGTGTACTGATCATTACCTGAAAGTTTCATCAAGATTGGGTGAAAAAGTGTGTGCTGAGATTTCAGGCAACTCGTAGTTTTTTGGAAGCTTGGCAGGCCCTTTCCATGAAAGTGATTCTCGCCAGTCTCTGCTTAGGGCTACATCAACAGCAAACAAACCATAGAGATGGAACTTCAAACTGCTTTATGGTGTCAAGTTTCAAATAGCTAGCACAAACCGTGTTTGATTTAGAGTTCCAAATACATGTAACCCTATAGCAGGGAACAGAATGAAACCTCAAAATGAAACCGGTTACTGCCAACGAACGGTTTCACCTAGAAAAACGAAATTTGGCGAGCCTAGTGGGATTGGTGTACTGATCATTACCTGAAAGTTTCATCAAGATTGGGTGAAAAAGTGTGTGCTGAGATTTAAAGGCAACTCGTCGTTTTTTGGAAGCTTTGGCAGGCCCTTTTCATGAAAGTGATTCTCGCAGTCTCTGCTTAGTGGCTACATCAACAGCAAACAAACCATAGAGATAGAACTTGAATCTGCTTTATGGTGTCAAGTTTCAAAGAGCTAGCACAATCCGTGTTTGATTTAGAGTTCCAAATACATGTATCCCTATAGGAGAAAACAGAGTGAAACCTCAAAATGAAACCGGTTACTGCCAACGAACGGTTTCACCTGAAAGAACGAAATTTGGCCAGCAAAGTGGGATTGGTGTACTGATCATTACCTGAAAGTTTCATCAAGATTGGGTGAAAAAGTGTGTGCTGAGATTTCAGGCAACTCGTAGTTTTTTGGAAGCTTGGCAGGCCCTTTCCATGAAAGTGATTCTCGCCAGTCTCTGCTTAGGGCTACATCAACAGCAAACAAACCATAGAGATAGAACTTGAAACTGCTTTATGGTGTCAAGTTTCAAAGAGCTAGCACAAACCGTGTTTGATTTAGAGTTCCAAATACATGTATCCCTATAGGAGAAAACAGAGTGAAACCTCAAAATGAAACCGGTTACTGCCAACGAACGGTTTCACCTAGAAGAACGAAATTTGGCGAGCCAAGTGGGATTGGAGTACTGATCATTACCTGAAAGTTTCATCAAGATTGGGTGAAAAAGTTGTGTGCTGAGATTTCAGGCAACTTCGTAGTTTTTTGGAAGCTTGGCAGGCCCTTTCCATGAAAGTGATTCTCGCCAGTCTCTGCTTAGGGCTACATCAACAGCAAACAAACCATAGAGACAGAACTTGAAACTGCTTTATGGTGTCAAGTTTCAAAGAGCTAGCACAAACCGTGTTTGATTTAGAGTTCCAAATACATGTATCCCTATCGGAGAGAACAGAGTGAAACCTCAAAATGAAACCGGTTACTGCTAACGAACGGTTTCACCTAGAAGAACGAAATTTGGCGAGCCAAGTGAGATTGGTGTACTGATCATTACCTGAAAGTTTCATCAAGATTGGGTGAAAAAGTGTGTGCTGAGATTTGAGGCAACTCGTAGTTTTTTGGAAGCTTCGCAGGCCCTTTCCATGAAAGTGATTCTCGCCAGTCTCTGCTTAGGGCTACATCAACAGCAAACAAACCATAGAGATAGAACTTGAAACTGCTTTATGGTGTCAAGTCTCAAAGAGCTAGCACAAACCGTGTTTGATTTAGAGTTCCAAATACATGTATCCCTATAGGAGAAAACAGAGTGAAACCTCAAAATGAAACCGGTTACGCCAACGAACGGTTTCACCTAGAAGAACGAAATTTGGCGAGCCAAGTGGGATTGGTGTACTGATCATTACCTGAAAGTTTCATCAAGATTGGGTGAAAAAGTGTGTGCTGAGATTTTCAGGCAACTCGTAGTTTTTTGGAAGCTTGGCAGGCCCTTTCCATGAAAGTTATTCTCGCCAGTCTCTGCTTAGGGCTACATGAACAGCAAACAAACCATAGAGATAGAACTTGAGACTGCTTTATGGTGTCAAGTTTTAAAAGAGCTAGCCCAAACCGTGTTTGATTTAGAGTTCCAAATGCATGTATCCCTATAGGAGAGAACAGAGTGAAACCTCAACATGAAACCGGTTACTGCCAACGAACGGTTTCACCTAGAAGAACGAAATTTGGCGAGCCAAGTGGGATTGGTGTACTGATCATATACCTGAAAGTTTCATCAAGATTGGGTGAAAAAGTGTGTGCTGAGATTTCAGGCAACTCGTAGTTTTTTGGAAGCTTGGCAGGCCCTTTCCATGAAAGTGATTCTCGCCAGTCTTTGCTTAGGGCTACATCAACAGCAAACAAACCATAGAGATAGGAACTTGAATCTGCTTTATGGTGTCAAGTTTAAAAGAGCTAGCACAAACCGTGTTTGATTTAGAGTTCCAAATACATGTAACCCTATAGGAGAGAACTGAGTGAAACCTCAAAATGAAACCCGGTTACTGCCAACGAACAGTTTTCACCTAGAAGAACGAAATTTGGCGAGCCAAGTGGGATTGGTGTAGTGATCATTACCTGAAAGTTTTCATCAAGATTGGGTGAAAAAGTGTGTGCTGAGATTTCAGGCAACTCGTAGTTTTTTGGAAGCTTGGCAGGCCCTTTCCATGAAAGTGATTCTCGCCAGTCTCTGCTTAGGGCTACATCAACAGCAAACAAACCATAGAGATAGAACTTGAATCTGCTTTATGGTGTCAAGTTTCAAAGAGCCAGCACAAAACCGTGTTTGATTTAGAGTTCCAAATACATGTATCCCTATAGGAGAAAACAGAGTGAAACCTCAAAATGAAAACCGGTTACTGCCAACGAACGGTTTCACCTAGAAGAACGAAATTTGGCGAGCCAAGTGGGATTGGAGTACTGATCATTACCTGAAAGTTTCATCAAGATTGGGTGAAAAGTGTGTGCTGAGATTTCAGGCCAACTCGTAGTTTTTTGGAAGCTTGGCAGGCCCTTTCCATGAAAGTGATTCTCGCCAGTCTCTGCTTAGGGCTACATCAACAGCAAACAAACCATAGAGACAGAACTTGAAACTGCTTTAATGGTGTCAAGTTTCAAAGAGCTAGCACAAACCTTAGAGTTCCAAATACATGTATCCCTATAGGAGAAAACAGAGTGAAACCTCAAAATGAAACCGGTTACTGCCAACGAACGGTTTCACCTAGAAGAACGAAATTTGGCGAGCCAAGTGGGATTGGTGTACTGATCATTACCTGAAAGTTTCATCAAGATTGGGTGAAAAAGTGTGTGCTGAGATTTCAGGCAACTCGTAGTTTTTTGGAAGCTTGGCAGGCCCTTTCCATGAAAGTGATTCTCG
Source organism: Ictidomys tridecemlineatus (assembly GCF_052094955.1). Taxonomy (NCBI): domain Eukaryota; kingdom Metazoa; phylum Chordata; class Mammalia; order Rodentia; family Sciuridae; genus Ictidomys; species Ictidomys tridecemlineatus. Next base: position 7,466 of record NW_027525133.1, read on the forward strand.
CCAGTCTCTGCTTAGGGCTACATGAACAGCAAACAAACCATAGAGATAGAACTTGAGACTGCTTTATGGTGTCAAGTTTAAAAGAGCTAGCCCAAACCGTGTTTGATTTAGAGTTCCAAATGCATGTATCCCTATAGGAGAGAACAGAGTGAAACCTCAACATGAAACCGGTTACTGCCAACGAACGGTTTCACCTAGAAGAACGAAATTTGGCGAGCCAAGTGGGATTGGTGTACTGATCATTACCTGAAAGTTTCATCAAGATTGGGTGAAAAAGTGTGTGCTGAGATTTCAGGCAACTCGTAGTTTTTTGGAAGCTTGGCAGGCCCTTTCCATGAAAGTGATTCTCGCCAGTCTTTGCTTAGGGCTACATCAACAGCAAACAAACCATAGAGATAGAACTTGAATCTGCTTTATGGTGTCAAGTTTAAAAGAGCTAGCACAAACCGTGTTTGATTTAGAGTTCCAAATACATGTAACCCTATAGGAGAGAACAGAGTGAAACCTCAAAATGAAACCGGTTACTGCCAACGAACAGTTTCACCTAGAAGAACGAAATTTGGCGAGCCAAGTGGGATTGGTGTAGTGATCATTACCTGAAAGTTTCATCAAGATTGGGTGAAAAAGTGTGTGCTGAGATTTCAGGCAACTCGTAGTTTTTTGGAAGCTTGGCAGGCCCGTTCCATGAAAGTGATTCTCGCCAGTCTCTGCTTAGGGCTACATCAACAGCAAACAAACCATAGAGATAGAACTTGAATCTGCTTTATGGTGTCAAGTTTCAAAGAGCTAGCACAAACCGTGTTTGATTTAGAGTTCCAAATACATGTATCCCTATAGGAGAAAACAGAGTGAAACCTCCAAATGAAACCGGTTACTGCCAACGAACGGTTTCACCTAGAAGAACGAAATTTGGCGAGCCAAGTGGGATTGGTGTACTGATCATTACCTGAAAGTTTCATCAAGATTGGGTGAAAAAGTGTGTGCTGAGATTTCAGGCAACTCGTAGTTTTTTGGAAGCTTGGCAGGCCCTTTCCATGAAAGTGATTCTCGCCAGTCTCTGCTTAGGGCTACATCAACAGCAAACAAACCATAGAGATAGAACTTGAAACTGCTTTATGGTGTCAAGTTTAAAAGAGCTAGCACAAACCGTGTTTGATTTAGAGTTCCAAATACATGTAACCCTATAGAAGAGAACAGAGTGAAACCTCAAAATGAAACCGGTTACTGCCAACGAACGGTTTCAACTAGAAGAACGAAATTTGACGAGCCAAGTGGGATTGGTGTACTGATCATTACCTGAAAGTTTCATAAAGATTGGGTGAAAAAGTGTGTGCTGAGATTTCAGGCAACTCGTAGTTTTTTAAAAGCTTGGCAGGCCCTTTCCATGAAAGTGATTCTCGCCAGTCTCTGCTTAGGGCTACATCAACAGCAAACAAACCATAGAGATAGAACTTGAATCTGCTTCATGGTGTCAAGTTTCAAAGAGCTAGCACAAACCGTGTTTGATTTAGAGTTCCAAATACATGTATCCCTATAGGAAAAAACAGAGTGAAACCTCAAAATGAAACCGGTTACTGCCAACGAACGGTTTCACCTAGAAGAACGAAATTTGGCGAGCCAAGTGGGATTGGTGTACTGATCATTACCTGAAAGTTTCATCAAGATTGGGTGAAAAAGTGTGTGCTGAGATTTCAGGCAACTCGTAGTTTTTTGGAAGCTTGGCAGGCCCTTTCCATGAAAGTGATTCTCGCCAGTCTCTGCTTAGGGCTACATCAACAGCAAACAAACCATAGAGATAGAACTTGAAACTGCTTTATGGTGTCAAGTTTCAAAGAGCTAGCACAAACCGTGTTTGATTTAGAGTTCCAAATACATGTATCCCTATAGGAGAAAACAGAGTGAAACCTCAAAATGAAACCGGTTACTGCCAAAGAATGGTTTCACATAGAAGAACGAAATTTGGCGAGCCAAGTGGGATTGGTGTGCTGATCATTACCTGAAAGTTTCATCAAGATTGGGTGAAAAAGTGTGTGCTGAGATTTCAGGCAACTCGTAGTTTTTTGGAAGCTTGGCAGGCCCTTTCCATGAAAGTGATTCTCGCCAGTCTCTGCTTAGGGCTACATCAACAGCAAACAAACCATAGAGATAGAACTTGAGACTGCTTTATGGTGTCAAGTTTAAAAGAGCTAGCACAAACCGTGTTTGATTTAGAGTTCCAAATACATGTATCCCTATAGGAGAAAACAGAGTGAAACCTCAAAATGAAACCGGTTACAGCCAACGAAAGGTTTCACCTAGAAGAAAGAAATTTGGCGAGCCAAGTGGGATTGGTGTACTGATCATTACCTGAAAGTTTCATCAAGATTGGGTGAAAAAGTGTGTGCTGAGATTTCAGGCAACTCGTAGTTTTTTGGAAGCTTGGCAGGCCCTTTCCATGAAAGTGATTCTCGCCAGTCTCTGCTTAGGGCTACATCAACAGCAAACAAACCATAGAGATAGAACTTGAAACTGCTTTATGGTGTCAAGTTTCAAAGAGCTAGCACAAACCGTGTTTGATTTAGAGTTCCAAATACATGTATCCCTATAGGAGAAAACAGAGTGAAACCTCAAAATGAAACCGGTTACTGCCAAAGAATGGTTTCACCTAGAAGAACGAAATTTGGCGAGCCAAGTGGGATTGGTGTGCTGATCATTACCTGAAAGTTTCATCAAGATTGGGTGAAAAAGTGTGTGCTGAGATTTCAGGCAACTCGTAGTTTTTTGGAAGCTTGGCAGGCCCTTTCCATGAAAGTGATTCTCGCCAGTCTCTGCTTAGGGCTACATCAACAGCAAACAAACCATAGAGATAGAACTTGAGACTGCTTTATGGTGTCAAGTTTAAAAGAGCTAGCACAAACCGTGTTTGATTTAGAGTTCCAAATACATGTATCCCTATAGGAGAGAACAGAGTGAAACCTCAAAATGAAACCGGTTACAGCCAACGAAAGGTTTCACCTAGAAGAAAGAAGTTTGGCGAGCCAAGTGGGATTGGTGTACTGATCATTACCTGAAAGTTTCATCAAGATTGGATGAAAAAGTGTGTGCTGAGATTTCAGGCAACTCGTAGTTTTTTGGAAGCTTGGCAGGCCCTTTCCATGAAAGTGATTCTCGCCAGTCTCTGCTTAGGGCTACATCAACAGCAAACAAACCATAGAGATAGAACTTGAACCTGCTTTATGGTGTCAAGTTTCAAAGAGCTAGCACAAACCGTGTTTGATTTAGAGTTCCAAATACATGTATCCCTATAGGAGAAAACAGAGTGAAACCTCAAAATGAAACCGGTTACTGCCAACGAACGGTTTCACCTAGAAGAACGAAATTTGGCGAGCCAAGTGGGATTGGTGTACTGATCATTACCTGAAAGTTTCATCAAGATTGGGTGAAAAAGTGTGTGCTGAGATTTCAGGCAACTCGTAGTTTTTTGGAAGCTTGGCAGGCCCTTTCCATGAAAGTGATTCTCGCCAGTCTCTGCTTAGGGCTACATCAACAGCAAACAAACCATAGAGAGAGAACTTGAAACTGCTTTATGGTGTCAAGTTTCAAAGAGCTAGCACAAACCGTGTTTGATTTAGAGTTCCAAATACATGTATCTCTATAGGAGAAAACAGTGTGAAACCTCAAAATGAAACCGGTTACTGCCAACGAACGGTTTCACCTAGAAAAACTAGATTTGGCGAGCCAAGTGGGATTGGTATACTGATCACTACCTGAAAGTTTCATCAAGATTGGGTGAAAAAGTGTGTGCTGAGATTTCAGGCAACTCGTAGTTTTTTGGAAGCTTGGCAGGCCCTTTCCATGAAAGTGATTCTCGCCAGTCTCTGCTTAGGGCTACATCAACAGCAAACAAACCATAGAGATAGAACTTGAAACTGCTTTATGGTGTCATGTTTCAAAGAGCTAGCACAAACCGTGTTTGATTTAGAGTTCCAAATACATGTATCCCTATAGGAGCAAACAGAGTGAAACCTCAAAATGAAACCGGTTACTGCCAACAAACGGTTTCACCTAGAAGAACGAAATTTGACGAGCCAAGTGGGATTGGTGTACTGATCATTACCTGAAAGTTTCATCAAGATTGGGTGAAAAAGTGTGTGCTGAGATTTCAGGCAACTGGTAGTTTTTTGGAAGCTTGGCAGGCCCTTTCCATGAAAGTGACTCTCGCCAGTCTCTGCTTAGGGCTACATCAACAGCAAACAAACCATAGAGATAGAACTTGAAACTGCTTTATGGTGTCAAGTTTCAAAGAGCTAGCACAAACCGTGTTTGATTTAGAGTTCCAAATACATGTATCCCTATAGGAGAGAACAGAGTGAAACCTCAAAATGAAACCGGTTACTGCCAACGAACGGTTTCACCTAGAAGAACGAAATTTGGCGAGCCAAGTGGGATTTGTGTAGTGATCATTACCTGAAAGTTTCATCAAGATTGGGTGAAAAAGTGTGTGCTGACATTTCAGGCAACTCGTAGTTTTTTGGAAGCTTGGCAGTCCCTTTCCATGAAAGTGATTCTCGCCAGTCTCTGCTTAGGGCTACATCAACAGCAAACAAACCATAGAGATAGAACTTGAAACTGCTTTATGGTGTCAAGTTTAAAAGAGCTAGCACAAACCGTGTTTGATTTAGAGTTCCAAATACATGTATCCCTATAGGAGAGAACAGAGTGAAACCTCAAAATGAAACCGGTTACTGCCAACGAACGGTTTCACCTAGAAGAACGAAATTTGGCGAGCCAAGTGGGATTGGTGTACTGATCATTACCTGAAAGTTTCATCAAGATTGGGTGAAAAAGTCTGTGCTGAGATTTCAGGCAACTCGTAGTTTTTTGGAAGCTTGGCAGGCCCTTTCCATGAAAGTGATTCTTGCCAGTCTCTGCTTAGGGCTACATCAACAGCAAACAAACCATAGAGATAGAACTTGAAACTGCTTTATGGTGTCAAGTTTCAAAGAGCTAGCACAAACCGTGTTTGATTTAGAGTTCCAAATACATGTATCCCTATAGGAGAAAACAGAGTGAAACCTCAAAATGAAATCGGTTACTGCCAACGAACAGTTTCACCTAGAAGAACGAAATTTGGCGAGCCAAGTGGGAATGGTGTACTGATCATTACCTGAAAGTTTCATCAAGATTGGGTGAAAAAGTGTGTGCTGAGATTTAAGGCAACTCGTAGTTTTTTGGAAGCTTGGCAGGCCCTTTCCATGAAAGTGATTCTCGCCAGTCTCTGCTTAGGGCTACATCAACAGCAAACAAACCATAGAGATAGAACTTGAAACTGCTTTATGGTGTCAAGTTTCAAAAAGCTAGCACAAACCGTGTTTGATTTAGAGTTCCAAATACATGTATCCCTATAGGAGAAAACAGAGTGAAACCTCAAAATGAAACCGGTTACTGCCAACGAACGGTTTCACCTAGAAGAACGAAATTTGGCAAGCCAAGTGGGATTGGTGTACTGATCATTACCTGAAAGTTTCATCAAGATTGGGTGAAAAAGTGTGTGCTGAGATTTCAGGCAACTCGTAGTTTTTGGAAGCTTGGCAGGCCCTTTCCATGAAAGTGATTCTCGCCAGTCTCTGCTTAGGGCTACATCAACAGCAAACAAACCATAGAGAGAGAACTTGAAACTGCTTTATGGTGTCAAGTTTCAAAGAGCTAGCACAAACCGTGTTTGATTTAGAGTTCCAAATACATGTATCCCTATAGGAGAAAACAGAGTGAAACCTCAAAATGAAACCGGTTACTGCCAACGAACGGTTTCACCTAGAAGAACGAAATTTGGCGAGCCAAGTGGGATTGGTGTACTGATCATTACCTGAAAGTTTCATCAAGATTGGGTGAAAAAGTGTGTGCTGAGATTTCAGGCAACTGGTAGTTTTTTGGAAGCTTGGCAGGCCCTTTCCATGAAAGTGATTCTCGCCAGTCTCTGCTTAGGGCTACATCAACAGCAAACAAACCATAGAGATAGAACTTGAAACTGCTTTATGGTGTCAAGTTTCAAAGAGCTAGCACAAACCGTGTTTGATTTAGAGTTCCAAATACATGTATCCCTATAGGAGAGAACAGAGTGAAACCTAAAAATGAAACCGGTTACTGCCAACGAACGGTTTCACCTAGAAGAACGAAATTTGGCGAGCCAAGTGGGATTTGTGTAGTGATCATTACCTGAAAGTTTCATCAAGATTGGGTGAAAAAGTGTGTGCTGACATTTCAGGCAACTCGTAGTTTTTTGGAAGCTTGGCAGTCCCTTTCCATGAAAGTGATTCTCGCCAGTCTCTGCTTAGGGCTACATCAACAGCAAACAAACCATAGAGATAGAACTTGAAACTGCTTTATGGTGTCAAGTTTCAAAGAGCTAGCCCAAACCGTGTTTGATTTAGAGTTCCAAATACATGTATCCCTATAGGAGAAAACAGAGTGAAACCTCAAAATGAAACCAGTTACTGCCAACGAACAGTTTCACCTAGAAGAACGAAATTTGGCGAGCCAAGTGGGATTGGTGTACTGATCATTACCTGAAAGTTTCATCAAGATTGGGTGAAAAAGTGTGTGCTGACTTTTCAGGCAACTCGTAGTTTTTTGGAAGCTTGGCAGGCCCTTTCCATGAAAGTGATTCTCGCCAGTCTCTGCTTAGGGCTACATCAACAGCAAACAAACCATAGAGATAGAACTTGAAACTGCTTTATGGTGTCAAGTTTAAAAGAGCTAGCACAAACCGTGTTTGATTTAGAGTTCCAAATACATGTATCCCTATAGGAGAGAACAGAGTGAAACCTCAAATTGAAACTGGTTACTGCCAACGAACGGTTTCACCTAGAAGAACGAAATTTGGCGAGCCAAGTGGGATTGGTGTACTGATCATTACCTGAAAGTTTCATCAAGATTGGGTGAAAAAGTGTGTGCTGAGATTTCAGGCAACTCGTAGTTTTTTAAAAGCTTGGCTGGCCCTTTCCATGAAAGTGATTCTCGCCTGTCTCTGCTTAGGGCTACATCAACAGCAAACAAACCAATAAGATAGAACTTGAAACTGCTTTATGGTGTCAAGTTTCAAAGAGCTAGCACAAACCGTGTTTGTTTTAGAGTTCCAAATACATGTATCCCTATAGGAGAAAACAGAGTGAAACCTCAAAATGAAACCGGTTACTGCCAACGAACGGTTTCACCTAGAAGAACGAAATTTGGCGAGCCAAGTGGGATTGGTGTACTGATCATTACCTGAAAGTTTCATCAAGATTGGGTGAAAAAGTGTGTGCTGAGATTTCAGGCAACTCGTAGTTTTTTGGAAGCTTGGCAGGCCCTTTCCATGAAAGTGATTCTCGCCAGTCTCTGCTTAGGGCTACATCAACAGCAAACAAACCATAGAGATAGAACTTGAAACTGCTTTATGGTGTCAAGTTTCAAAGGGCTAGCACAAACCGTGTTTGATTTAGAGTTCCAAATACATGTATCCCTATAGGAGAAAACAGAGTGAAACCTCAAAATGAAACCGGTTACTGCCTACGAACGGTTTCACCTAGAAGAACGAAATTTGGCGAGCCAAGTGGGATTGGTGTACTGATCATTACCTGAAAGTTTCATCAAGATTGGGTGAAAAAGTGTGTGCTGAGATTTCAGGCAACTCGTAGTTTTTTGGAAGCTTGGCAGGCCCTTTCCATGAAAGTGATTCTCGCCAGTCTCTGCTTAGGGCTACGTCAACAGCAAACAAACCATAGAAATAGAACTTGAAACTGCTTTATGGTGTCAAGTTTCAAAGAGCTAGCACCAACCGTGTTTGATTTAGAGTTCCAAATACATGTAACCCTATAAAAGAGAACAGAGTGAAACCTCAAAATGAAACCGGTTACTGCCAATGAACGGTTTCACCTAGAAGAACGAAATTTGGCGAGCCAAGTGGGATTGGTGTCCTGATCATTACCTGAAAGTTTCATCAAGATTGGGTGAAAAAGTGTGTGCTGAGATTTCAGGCAACTCGTAGTTTTTTGGAAGCTTGGCAGGCCCTTTCCATGACAGTGATTCTCGCCAGTCTCTGCTTAGGGCTACATCAACAGCAAAAAAACCATAGAGATAGAACTTGAAACTGCTTTATGGTGTTAAGTTTCAAAAAGCTAGCACAAACCGTGTTTGATTTAGAGTTCCAAAAACATGTATCCCTATAGGAGAGAACAGAGTGAAACCTCAAAATGAAACCGGTTACTGCCAACGAACGGTTTCACCTAGAAGAACGAAATTTGGCGAGCCAAGTGGGATTGGTGTCCTGATCATTACCTGAAAGTTTCATCAAGATTGGGTGAAAAAGTGTGTGCTGAGATTTCAGGCAACTCGTAGTTTTTTGGAAGCTTGGCAGGCCCTTTCCATGAAAGTGATTCTCGCCAGTCTCTGCTTAGGGCTACATCAACAGCAAAAAAACCATAGAGATAGAACTTGAAACTGCTTTATGGTGTCAAGTTTCAAAAAGCTAGCACAAACCGTGTTTGATTTAGAGTTCCAAAAACATGTATCCCTATAGGAGAGAACCTCAAAATGAAACCTGTTACTGCCAACGAACGGTTTCACCTAGAAGAACGAAATTTGGCGAGCCAAGTGGGATTGGTGTACTGATCATTACCTGAAAGTTCATCAAGATTGGGTGAAAAAGTGTGTGCTGAGATTTCAGGCAACTCGTAGTTTTTGGAAGCCTGGCAGGGCCCTTTCCATGAAAGTGATTCTCGCCAGTCTCTGCTTAGGGCTCCATCACCAGCAAACAACCATAGAGATAGAACTTGAAACTGCTTTATGGTGTCAAGTTTCAAAGAGCTAGCCCAAACCGTGTTTGATTTAGAGTTCCAAATACATGTATCCCTATAGGAGAAAACAGAGTGAAACCTCAAAATGAAATCGGTTACTGCCAACGAACAGTTTCACCTAGAAGAACAAAAATTTGGCGAGCCAAGTGGGATTGGTGTACTGATCATTACCTGAAAGTTTCATCAAGATTGGGTGAAAAAGTGTGTGCTGAGATTTAAGGCAACTCGTAGTTTTTTGGAAGCTTGGCAGGCCCTTTCCATGAAAGTGATTCTCGCCAGTCTCTGCTTAGGGCTACATCAACAGCAAAAAAAACCATAGAGATAGAACTTGAAACTCCTTTATGGTGTCAAGTTTCAAAAAGCTAGCACAAACCGTGTTTGATTTAGAGTTCCAAAAACATGTATCCCTATAGGAGAGAACAGAGTGAAACCTCAAAATGAAACCTGTTACTGCCAACGAACGGTTTCACCTAGAAGAACGAAATTTGGCGAGCCAAGTGGGATTGGTGTAGTGATCATTACCTGAAAGTTTCATCAAGATTGGGTGAAAAAGTGTGTGCTGAGATTTCAGGCAACTCGTAGTTTTTTGGAAGCTTGGCAGGCCCTTTCCATGAAAGTGATTCTCGCCAGTCTCTGCTTAGGGCTACATCAACAGCAAACAAACCATAGAGATAGAACTTGAAACTGCTTTATGGTGTCAAGTTTCAAAGAGCTAGCCCAAACCGTGTTTGATTTAGAGTTCCAAATACATGTATCCCTATAGGAGAAAACAGACTGAAACCTCAAAATGAAACCGGTTACTGCTAACGAACAGTTCACCTAGAAGAACGAAATTTGGCGAGCCAAGTGGGATTGGTGTACTGATCATTACCTGAAAGTTTCATCAAGATTGGGTGAAAAAGTGTGTGCTGACTTTTCAGGCAACTCGTAGTTTTTTGGAAGCTTGGCAGTCCCTTTCCATGAAAGTGATTCTCGCCAGTCTCTGCTTAGGGCTACATCAACAGCAAACAAACATAGAGATAGAACTTGAAACTGCTTTATGGTGTCAAGTTAAAAGAGCTAGCACAAACCGTGTTTGATTTAGAGTTCCAAATACATGTATCCCTATAAAAGAAAACAGAGTGAAACCTCAAAATGAAACCGGTTACTGCCAACCAACGGTTTCACCTAGAAGAACGAAATTTGGCCAGCCAAGTGGGATTGGTGTACTGATCATTACCTGAAAGTTTCATCAAGATTGGGTGAAAAAGTGGGTGCTGAGATTTCAGGCAACTCTGTAGTTTTTTGTGAAGCTTGGCAGGCCCTTTCCATGAAAGTGATTCTCGCCAGTCTCTGCTTAGGGCTACATCAACAGCAAACAAACCATAGAGATAGAACTTGAAACTGCTTTATGGTCTCAAGTTTCAAAGAGCTAGCACAAACCGTGTTTGATTTAGAGTTCCAAATACATGTATCCCTATAGGAGAGAACAGAGTGAAACCTCAAAATGAAACCGGTTACTGCCAACGAACGGTTTCACCTAGAAGAACGAAATTTGGCGAGCCAAGTGGGATTGGTGTACTGATCATTACCTGAAAGTTTCATCAAGATTGGGTGAAAAATGTGTGTGCTGAGATTTCAGGCAACTCGTAGTTTTTTGGAAGCTTGGCAGGCCCTTTCCATGAAAGTGATTCTCGCCAGTCTCTGCTTAGGGCTACATCAACAGCAAACAAACCATAGAGATAGAACTTGAAACTGCTTTATGGGTCAAGTTCAAAGGGCTAGCACAAACCGTGTTTGATTTAGAGTTCCAAATACATGTATCCCTATAGGAGAAAACAGAGTGAAACCTCAAAATGAAACCGGTTACTGCCTACGAACGGTTTCACCTAGAAGAACGAAATTTGGCGAGCCAAGTGGGATTGGTGTACTGATCATTACCTGAAAGTTTCATCAAGATTGGGTGAAAAAGTGTGTGCTGAGATTTCAGGGCAACTCGTAGTTTTTTGGAAGCTTGGCAGGCCCTTTCCATGAAAGTGATTCTCGCCAGTCTCTGCTTAGGGCTACGTCAACAGCAAACAAACCATAGAAATAGAACTTGAAACTGCTTTATGGTGTCAAGTTTCAAAGAGCTAGCACCAACCGTGTTTGATTTAGAGTTCCAAATACATGTAAACCCTATAAAAGAGAACAGAGTGAAACCTCAAAATGAAACCGGTTACTGCCAATGAACGGTTTCACCTAGAAGAACGAAATTTGGCGAGCCAAGTGGGATTGGTGTCCTGATCATTACCTGAAAGTTTCATCAAGATTGGGTGAAAAAGTGTGTGCTGAGATTTCAGGCAACTCGTAGTTTTTTGGAAGCTTGGCAGGCCCTTTCCATGACAGTGATTCTCGCCAGTCTCTGCTTAGTGCTACATCAACAGCAAAAAACCATAGAGATAGAACTTGAAACTGCTTTATGGTGTTAAGTTTCAAAAAGCTAGCACAAACCGTGTTTGATTTAGAGTTCCAAAAACATGTATCCCTATAGGAGAGAACAGAGTGAAACCTCAAAATGAAACCGGTTACTGCCAACGAACGGTTTCACCTAGAAGAACGAAATTTGGCGAGCCAAGTGGGATTGGTGTCCTGATCATTACCTGAAAGTTTCATCAAGATTGGGTGAAAAAGTGTGTGCTGAGATTTCAGGCAACTCGTAGTTTTTTGGAAGCTTGGCAGGCCCTTTCCATGAAAGTGATTCTCGCCAGTCTCTGCTTAGGGCTACATCAACAGCAAAAAAACCATAGAGATAGAACTTGAAACTGCTTTATGGTGTCAAGTTTCAAAAAGCTAGCACAAACCGTGTTTGATTTAGAGTTCCAAAAACATGTATCCCTATAGGAGAGAACAGAGTGAAACCTCAAAATGAAACCTGTTACTGCCAACGAACGGTTTCACCTAGAAGAACGAAATTTGGCGAGCCAAGTGGGATTGGTGTACTGATCATTACCTGAAAGTTTCATCAAGATTGGGTGAAAAAGTGTGTGCTGAGATTTCAGGCAACTCGTAGTTTTTTGGAAGCCTGGCAGGCCCTTTCCATGAAAGTGATTCTCGCCAGTCTCTGCTTAGGGCTCCATCACCAGCAAACAAACCATAGAGATAGAACTTGAAACTGCTTTATGGTGTCAAGTTTCAAAGAGCTAGCCCAAACCGTGTTTGATTTAGAGTTCCAAATACATGTATCCCTATAGGAGAAAACAGAGTGAAACCTCAAAATGAAATCGGTTACTGCCAACGAACAGTTTCACCTAGAAGAACAAAATTTGGCGAGCCAAGTGGGATTGGTGTACTGATCATTACCTGAAAGTTTCATCAAGATTGGGTGAAAAAGTGTGTGCTGAGATTTAAGGCAACTCGTAGTTTTTTGGAAGCTTGGCAGGCCTTTCCATGAAAGTGATTCTCGCCAGTCTCTGCTTAGGGCTACATCAACAGCAAAAAAAACCATAGAGATAGAACTTGAAACTCCTTTATGGTGTCAAGTTTCAAAAAGCTAGCACAAAACCGTGTTTGATTTAGGAGTTCCAAAAACATGTATCCCTATAGGAGAGAACAGAGTGAAACCTCAAAATGAAACCTGTTACTGCCAACGAACGGTTTCACCTAGAAGAACGAAATTTGGCGAGCCAAGTGGGATTGGTGTAGTGATCATTACCTGAAAGTTTCATCAAGATTGGGTGAAAAAGTGTGTGCTGAGATTTCAGGCAACTCGTAGTTTTTGGAAGCTTGGCAGGCCCTTTCCATGAAAGTGATTCTCTCGCCGTCTCTGCTTAGGGCTACATCAACAGCAAACAAACCATAGAGATAGAACTTGAAACTGCTTTATGGTGTCAAGTTTCAAAGAGCTAGCCCAAACCGTGTTTGATTTAGAGTTCCAAATACATGTATCCCTATAGGAGAAAACAGACTGAAACCTCAAAATGAAACCGGTACTGCTAACGAACAGTTTCACCTAGAAGAACGAAATTTGGCGAGCCAAGTGGGATTGGTGTACTGATCATTACCTGAAAGTTTCATCAAGATTGGGTGAAAAAGTGTGTGCTGACTTTTCAGGCAACTCGTAGTTTTTTGGAAGCTTGGCAGTCCCTTTCCATGAAAGTGATTCTCGCCAGTCTCTGCTTAGGGCTACATCAACAGCAAACAAACCATAGAGATAGAACTTGAAACTGCTTTATGGTGTCAAGTTTAAAAGAGCTAGCACAAACCGTGTTTGATTTAGAGTTCCAAATACATGTATCCCTATAAAAGAAAACAGAGTGAAACCTCAAAATGAAACCGGTTACTGCCAACAAACGGTTTCACCTAGAAGAACGAAATTTGGCCAGCCAAGTGGGATTGGTGTACTGATCATTACCTGAAAGTTTCATCAAGATTGGGTGAAAAAGTGGGTGCTGAGAATTTCAGGCAACTCGTAGTTTTTTGGAAGCTTGGCAGGCCCTTTCCATGAAAGTGATTCTCGCCAGTCTCTGCTTAGGCTACATCAACAGCAAACAAACCATAGAGATAGAACTTGAAACTGCTTTATGGTCTCAAGTTTCAAAGAGCTAGCACAAACCGTGTTTGATTTAGAGTTCCAAATACATGTATCCCTATAGGAGAGAACAGAGTGAAACCTCAAAATGAAACCGGTTACTGCCAACGAACGGTTTCACCTAGAAGAACGAAATTTGGCGAGCCAAGTGGGATTGGTGTACTGATCATTACCTGAAAGTTTCATCAAGATTGGGTGAAAAAGTGTGTGCTGAGATTTCAGGCAACTCGTAGTTTTTTGGAAGCTTGGCAGGCCCTTTCCATGAAAGTGATTCTCGCCAGTCTCTGCTTAGGGCTACATCAACAGCAAACAAACCATAGAGATAGAACTTGAAACTGCTTTATGGTGTCAAGTTTCAAAGGGCTAGCACAAACCGTGTTTGATTTTAGAGTTCCAAATACATGTATCCCTATAGGAGAAAACAGAGTGAAACCTCAAAATGAAACCGGTTACTGCCTACGAACGGTTTCACCTAGAAGAACGAAATTTGGCGAGCCAAGTGGGATTGGTGTACTGATCATTACCTGAAAGTTCATCAAGATTGGGTGAAAAAGTGTGTGCTGAGATTTCAGGCAACTCGTAGTTTTTGGAAGCTTGGCAGGCCCTTTCCATGAAAGTGATTCTCGCCAGTCTTGCTTAGGGCTACGTCAACAGCAAACAAACCATAGAAATAGAACTTGAAACTGCTTTATGGGTCAAGTTTCAAAGAGCTAGCACCAACCGTGTTTGATTTAGAGTTCCAAATACATGTAACCATATAAAGAGAGAACAGAGTGAAACCTCAAAAGAAACCGGTTACTGCCAATGAACGGTTTCACCTAGAAGAACGAAATTTGGCGAGCCAAGTGGGATTGTGTGTCCTGATCATTACCTGAAAGTTTCATCAAGATTGGGTGAAAAAGTGTGTGCTGAGATTTCAGGCAACTCGTAGTTTTTTGGAAGCTTGGCAGGCCCTTTCCATGACAGTGATTCTCGCCAGTCTCTGCTTAGGGCTACATCAACAGCAAAAAACCATAGAGATAGAACTTGAAACTGCTTTATGGTGTCAAGTTTCAAAAAGCTAGCACAAACCGTGTTTGATTTAGAGTTCCAAAAACATGTATCCCTATAGGAGAGAACAGAGTGAAACCTCAAATGAAACCGGTTACTGCCAACGAACGGTTTCACCTAGAAGTACGAAATTGGCGAGCCAAGTGGGATTGGTGTCCTGATCATTACCTGAAATTTTCATCAAGATTGGGTGAAAAAGTGTGTGCTGAGATTTCAGGCAACTCGTAGTTTTTTGGAAGCTTGGCAGGCCCTTTCCATGAAAGTGATTCTCGCCAGTCTCTGCTTAGGGCTACATCAACAGCAAAAAAACCATAGAGATAGAACTTGAAACTGCTTTATGGTGTCAAGTTTCAAAAAGCTAGCACAAACCGTGTTTGATTAGAGTTCCAAAAACATGTATCCCTATAGGAGAGAACAGAGTGAAACCTCAAAATGTAACCTGTTACTGCCAACGAACGGTTTCACCTAGAAGAACGAATTTGCGAGCCAAGTGGGATTGGTGTACTGATCATTACCTGAAAGTTTCATCAAGATTGGTGAAAAAGTGTGTGCTGAGATTTCAGGCAACTCGTAGTTTTTTGGAAGCCTGGCAGGCCCTTTCCATGAAAGTGATTCTCGCCAGGTCTCTGCTTAGGGCTCCATCACCAGCAAACAAACCATAGAGATAGAACTTGAAACTGCTTTATTGGTGTCAAGTTTCAAAGAGCTAGCCCAAACCGTGTTTGATTTAGAGTTCCAAATACATGTATCCCTATAGGAGAAACAGAGTGAAACCTCAAATGAAATCGGTTACTGCCAACGAACAGTTTCACCTAGAAGACAAAATTTGGCGAGCCAAGTGGGATTGGTGTACTGATCATTACCTGAAGTTTCATCAAGATTGGGTGAAAAAGTGTGTGCTGAGATTTAAGGCAACTCGTAGTTTTTTGGAAGCTTGGCAGGCCCTTTCCATGAAAGTGATTCTCGCCAGTCTCTGCTTAGGGCTACATCAACAGCAAAAAAAACCATAGAGATAGAACTTGAAACTCCTTTATGGTGTCAAGTTTCAAAAAGCTAGCACAAACCGTGTTTGATTTAGAGTTCCAAAAACATGTATCCCTATAGGAGAGAACAGAGTGAAACCTCAAAATGAAACCTGTTACTGCCAACGAACGGTTTCACTAGAAGAACGAAATTTGGCGAGCCAAGTGGTGATTGGTGTAGTGATCATTACCTGAAAGTTTCATCAAGATTGGGTGAAAAAGTGTGTGCTGAGATTTCAGGCAACTCGTAGTTTTTTGGAAGCTTGGCAGGCCCTTTCATGAAAGTGATTCTCGCCAGTCTCTGCTTAGGGCTACATCAACAGCAAACAAACCATAGAGATAGAACTTGAAACTGCTTTATGTGTCAAGTTTCAAAGAGCTAGCCCAAACCGTGTTTGATTTAGAGTTCCAAATACATGTATCCCTATAGGAGAAAACAGACTGAAACCTCAAAATGAAACCGGTTACTGCTAACGAACAGTTTCACCTAGAAGAACGAAATTTGGCGAGCCAAGTGGGATTGGTGTACTGATCATTACCTGAAAGTTTCATCAAGATTGGGTGAAAAAGTGTGTGCTTGACTTTTCAGGC
>NW_027525134.1:0-23471 GCF_052094955.1 Ictidomys tridecemlineatus
TCTCCTATAGGGATACCTGTATTTTGAACTCTAAATCAAACACGGTTTGTGCTAGCTCTTTGAAACTTGACACAATAAAGCAGTTTCAAGTTCTATCTCTATGGTTTGTTTGCTGTGGATGTAGCCCTAAGCAGAGACTGGCGAGAATCACTTTCATGGAAAGAACCTGCCAAGCTTCCAAAAAACTACGAGTTGCCCGAAATCTCAGCACACAGTTTTTCACCCAATCTTGATGAAACTTTCAGGTAATGATCAGTACACCAATCCCACTTGGCTCGCCAAATTTCGTTCTTCTAGGTTAAACCGTTCGTTGGCAGTAACCGGTTTCATTTTGAGGTTTCACTCTGTTTTCTCCTACAGGGATACATGTATTTGGAACTCTAAATCAAACACGGTTTGTGCTAGCTCTTTGAAACTTGACACAATAAAGCAGTTTCAAGTTCTATCTCTATGGTTTGTTTGCTGTTGATGTAGCCCTAAGCAGAGACTGGCGAGAATCACTTTCATGGAAAGGGCCTGCCAAGCTTCCAAAAAACTACTTGTTGCCTGAAATCTCAGCACACCCTTTTCCACCCAATCTTGATGAAACTTTCTGGTAATGATCAGTACACCAATCCCACTTGGCTCGCCAAATTTCGTTCTTCTAGGTTGAACCGTTCGTTGGCAGTAACCGGTTTCATTTTGAGGTTTCACTCTGTTTTCTCCTATACGGATACATGTATTTGGAACTCTAAATCAAACACGGTTTGTGCTAGCTCTTTGAAACTTGACACAATAAAGCAGTTTCAAGTTCTATCTCTATGGTTTGTTTGCTGTTGATGTAGCCCTAAGCAGAGACTGGCGAGAATCACTTTCATGGAAAGGGCATGCCAAGCTTCCAAAAAACTACGAGTTGCCCGAAATCTCAGCACACCCTTTTTCACCCAATCTTGATGAAACTTTCAGGTAATGATCAGTAAACCAATCCCACTTGGCTCGCCAAATTTCGTTCTTCTAGATTAAACCGTTCGTTGGCAGTAACCGGTTTCATTTTGAGGTTTCACTCTGTTTTCTCCTATAGGGATACATGTATTTGGAAATCTAAATCAAACACGGTTTGTGCTAGCTCTTTGAAACTTGACACAATAAAGCAGTTTCAAGTGCTTTCTCTATGGTTTGTTTGCTGTTGATGTAGCCCTAAGCAGAGACTGGCGAGAATCACTTTCATGGAAAGGGCCTGCCAAGCTTCCAAAAAACTACGAGTTGCCTGAAATCTCAGCACAACCTTTTTCACCCAATCTTGATGAAACTTTCAGGTAATGATCAGTACACCAATCCCACTTGGCTCGCCAAATTTCGTTCTTCTAGGTTGAACCGTTCGTTGGCAGTAAGCGGTTTCATTTTGAGGTTTCACTCTGTTTTCTCCTATAGGGATACATGTATTTGTAACTCTAAATCAAACACGGTTTGTCCTAGCTCTTTGAAACTTGACACAATAAAGCAGTTTCAAGTGATTTCTCCATGGTTTGTTTGCTGTTGATGTAGCCCTAAGCAGAGACTGGCGAGAATCACTTTCATGGAAAGGGCCTGCCAAGCTTCCAAAAAACTACCAGTTGCCTGAAATCTCAGCACACCCTTTTTCACCCAATCTTGATGAAACTTTCAGGTAATGATCAGTACACCAATCCCACTTGGCTCGCCAAATTTCGTTCTTCTAGGTTGAACCGTTCGTTGGCAGTAACCGGTTTCATTTTGAGGTTTCACTCTGTCTTCTCCTATAGGGATACATGTATTTGGAACTCTAAATCAAACACGGTTTGTGCTAGCTCTTTGAAACTTGAAACAATAAAGCTGTTTCAAGTTCTATCACTATGGTTTGTTTGCTGTTGATGTAGCCCTAAGCAGAGACTGGCGAGAATCACTTTCATGGAAAGGGCCTGCCAAGCTTCCAAAAAACTACGAGTTGCCCGAAATCTCAGCACACCCTTTTTCACCCAATCTTGATGAAACTTTCAGGTAATGATCAGTACACCAATCCCACTTGGCTCGCCAAATTTTGTTCTTCTAGGTTAAACCGTTGGTTGGCAGTAACCGGTTTCATTTTGAGATTTCACTCTGTTTTCTCCTATAGGGATACATGTATTTGGAAGTCTAAATCAAACACGGTTTGTGCTAGCTCTTTGAAACTTGACACAATAAAGCAGTTTCAAGTTCTATCTCTATGGTTTGTTTCTTGTTGATGTAGCCCTAAGCAG
The DNA here is from genome assembly GCF_052094955.1 of Ictidomys tridecemlineatus. Classification (NCBI taxonomy): domain Eukaryota; kingdom Metazoa; phylum Chordata; class Mammalia; order Rodentia; family Sciuridae; genus Ictidomys; species Ictidomys tridecemlineatus. Next base: position 2,235 of record NW_027525134.1, read on the forward strand.
AGACTGGCGAGAATCACTTTCATGGAAAGTGCCTGCCAAGCTTCCAAAAAACTACGAGTTGCCTGAAATCTCAGCACACCCTTTTTCACCCAATCTTGATGAAACTTTCAGGTAATTATCAGTACACCAATCCCACTTGGCTCGCCAAATTTCGTTCTTCTAGGTTGAACCGTTCGTTGGCAGTAACCGGTTTCATTTTGAGGTTTCACTCTGTTTTCTCCTATAGGGATACATGTATTTGGAAGTCTAAATCAAACACGGTTTGTGCTAGCTCTTTGAAACTTGACACAATAAAGCTGTTTCAAGTTCTATCACTATGGTTTGTTTGCTGTTGATGTAGCCCTAAGCAGAGACTGGCGAGAATCACTTTCATGGAAAGTGCCTGCCAAGCTTCCAAAAAACTACGAGTTGCCTGAAATCTCAGCACACCCTTTTTCACCCAATCTTGATGAAACTTTCAGGTAATGATCAGTACACCAATCCCACTTGGCTCGCCAAATTTCGTTCTTCTAGGTTAAACCGTTGGTTGGCAGTAACCGGTTTCATTTTGAGATTTCACTCTGTTTTCTCCTATAGGGATACATGTATTTGGAAGTCTAAATCAAACACGGTTTGTGCTAGCTCTTTGAAACTTGACACAATAAAGCAGTTTCAAGTTCTATCTCTATGGTTTGTTTCTTGTTGATGTAGCCCTAAGCAGAGACTGGCGAGAATCACTTTCATGGAAAGTGCCTGCCAAGCTTCCAAAAAACTACGAGTTGCCTGAAATCTCAGCACACCCTTTTTCACCCAATCTTGATGAAACTTTCAGGTAATTATCAGTACACCAATCCCACTTGGCTCGCCAACTTTCGTTCTTCTAGGTTAAACCGTTCGTTGGCAGTAACCGGTTTCATTTTCAGGTTTCACTCTGTTTTCTCCTATATGGATACATGTATTTGGAACTCTAAATCAAACACGGTTTGTGCTAGCTCTTTGAAACTTGACACAATAAAGCAGTTTCAAGTTCTATCTCTATGGTTTGTTTGCTGTTGATGTAGCCCTAAGCAGAGACTGGCGAGAATCACTTTCATGGAAAGGGCGTGCCAAGCTTCCAAAAAACTACGAGTTGCCTGAAATCTCAGCACACCCTTTTTCACCCAATCTTGATGAAACTTTCAGGTAATGATCAGTACACCAATCCCACTTGGCTCGCCAAATTTCGTACTTCTAGGTTAAACCGTTCGTTGGCAGTAACCGGTTTCATTTTGAGGTTTCACTCTGTTTTCTCTTATAGGGATACATGTATTTGGAACTCTAAATCAAACACGGTTTGTGCTAGCTCTTTGAAACTTGACACAATAAAGCAGTTTCAAGTTCTATCTCTATGGTTTTTTTGCTGTTGATGTAGCCCTAAGCAGAGACTGGCGAGAATCACTTTCATGGAAAGGGCCTGCCAAGCTTCCAAAAAACTACGAGTTGCCTGAAATCTCAGCACACCCTTTTTCACCCAATCTTGATGAAACTTTCAGGTAATGATCAGTACACCAATCCCACTTGGCTCGCCCAATTTCATTCTTCTAGGTTAAACCGTTCGTTGGCAGTAACCGGTTTCATTTTGAGGTTTCACTCTGTTTTCTCCTATAGGGATACATGTATTTGGAACTCTAAATCAAACTCGGTTTGTGCTAGCTCTTTGAAACTTGACACAATAAAGCAGTTTCAAGTTCTATCTCTATGGTTTGTTTGCTGTTGATGTAGCCCTAAGCAGAGACTGGCGAGAATCACTTTCATGGAAAGGGCCTGCCAAGCTTCCAAAAAACTACGAGTTGCCTGAAATCTCAGCACACCCTTTTTCACCCAATCTTGATGAAACTTTCAGGTAATGATCAGTACACCAATCCCACTTGGCTCGCCAAATTTCGTTCTTCTAGGTTAAACCGTTCGTTGGCAGTAACCGGTTTCATTTTGAGGTTTCACTCTGTTTTCTCCTATAGGGATACATGTATTTGGAACTCTAAATCAAACACGGTTTGTGCTAGTTCTTTGAAACTTGACACAATAAAGCAGTTTCAAGTTCTATCTCTATGGTTTGTTTGCTGTTGATGTAGCCCTAAGCAGAGACTGGCGAGAATCACTTTCATGGAAAGGGCCTGCCAAGCTTCCAAAAAACTACGAGTTGCCTGAAATCTCAGCACACACTTTTTCACCCAATCTTGATGAAACTTTCAGGTAATAATCAGTACACCAATCCCACTTTGCTCGCCAAATTTCTTTTTTCTAGGTTAAACCGTTCCTTGGCAGTAACCGGTTTCTTTTTGAGGTTTCACTCTGTTTTCTCCTATAGGGATACATGTATTTGGAACTCTAAATCAAACACGGTTTGTGCTAGCTCTTTGAAACTTGACACAATAAAGCAGTTTCAAGTTCTATCTCTATGGATTGTTTGCTGTTGATGTAGCCCTAAGCAGAGACTGGCGAGAATCACTTTCATGGAAAGGGCCTGCCAAGCTTCCAAAAAACTACGAGTTGCCTGAAATCTCAGCACACCCTTTTTCACCCAATCTTGATGAAACTTTCAGGTAATGATCAGTACACCAATCCTACTTGGCTCGCCAAATTTCGTTCTTCTAGGTTAAATCGTTCGTTGGCAGTAACAGGTTTCATTTTGAGGTTTCACTCTGTTTTCTCCTATAGGGATACATGTATTTGGAACTCTAAATCAAACACGGTTTGTGCTAGCTCTTTGAAACTTGACACAATAAAGCAGTTTCAAGTTCTATCTCTATGGTTTGTTTGCTGTTGATGTAGCCCTAAGCAGAGACTGGCGAGAATCACTTTCATGGAAAGGGCCTGCCAAGCTTCCAAAAAACTACGAGTTGCCTGAAATCTCAGCACACCCTTTTTCACCCAATCTTGATGAAACTTTCAGGTAATGATCAGTACACCAATCCCACTTGGCTCGCCCAATTTCATTCTTCTAGGTTAAACCGTTCGTTGGCAGTAACCGGTTTCATTTTGAGGTTTCACTCTGTTTTCTCCTATAGGGATACATGTATTTGGAACTCTAAATCAAACTCGGTTTGTGCTAGCTCTTTGAAACTTGACACAATAAAGCAGTTTCAAGTTCTATCTCTATGGTTTGTTTGCTGTTGATGTAGCCCTAAGCAGAGACTGGCGAGAATCACTTTCATGGAAAGGGCCTGCCAAGCTTCCAAAAAACTACGAGTTGCCTGAAATCTCAGCACACCCTTTTTCACCCAATCTTGATGAAACTTTCAGGTAATGATCAGTACACCAATCCCACTTGGCTCGCCAAATTTCGTTCTTCTAGGTTAAACCGTTCGTTGGCAGTAACCGGTTTCATTTTGAGGTTTCACTCTGTTTTCTCCTATAGGGATACATGTATTTGGAACTCTAAATCAAACACGGTTTGTGCTAGTTCTTTGAAACTTGACACAATAAAGCAGTTTCAAGTTCTATCTCTATGGTTTGTTTGCTGTTGATGTAGCCCTAAGCAGAGACTGGCGAGAATCACTTTCATGGAAAGGGCCTGCCAAGCTTCCAAAAAACTACGAGTTGCCTGAAATCTCAGCACACACTTTTTCACCCAATCTTGATGAAACTTTCAGGTAATAATCAGTACACCAATCCCACTTTGCTCGCCAAATTTCTTTTTTCTAGGTTAAACCGTTCCTTGGCAGTAACCGGTTTCTTTTTGAGGTTTCACTCTGTTTTCTCCTATAGGGATACATGTATTTGGAACTCTAAATCAAACACGGTTTGTGCTAGCTCTTTGAAACTTGACACAATAAAGCAGTTTCAAGTTCTATCTCTATGGATTGTTTGCTGTTGATGTAGCCCTAAGCAGAGACTGGCGAGAATCACTTTCATGGAAAGGGCCTGCCAAGCTTCCAAAAAACTACGAGTTGCCTGAAATCTCAGCACACCCTTTTTCACCCAATCTTGATGAAACTTTCAGGTAATGATCAGTACACCAATCCTACTTGGCTCGCCAAATTTCGTTCTTCTAGGTTAAATCGTTCGTTGGCAGTAACAGGTTTCATTTTGAGGTTTCACTCTGTTTTCTCCTATAGGGATACATGTATTTGGAACTCTAAATCAAACACGGTTTGTGCTAGCTCTTTGAAACTTGACACAATAAAGCAGTTTCAAGTTCTATCTCTATGGTTTGTTTGCTGTTGATGTAGCCCTAAGCAGAGACTGGCGAGAATCACTTTCATGGAAAGGGCCTGCCAAGCTTCCAAAAAACTACGAGTTCCCCGAAATCTCAGCACACACTTTTTCACCCAATCTTGATGAAACTTTCAGGTAATGATCAGTACACCAATCCCACTTGGATCGCCAAATTTCGTTCTTCTAGGTTAAACCGTTCGTTGGCAGTAACCAGTTTCATTTTGAGGTTTCACTCTGTTTTCTCCTATAGGGATACATGTATTTGGAACTCTAAATCAAACAAGGTTTGTGCTAGCTCTTTCAAACTTGACACAATAAACAGTTTCAAGTTCTATCTCTATGGTTTGTTTGCTGTTGATGTAGCCCTAAGCAGAGACTGGCGAGAATCACTTTCATGGAAAGGGCCTGCCAAGCTTCCAAAAAACTACGAGTTGCCTGAAATCTCAGCACACCCTTTTTCACCCAATCTTGATGAAACTTTCAGGTAATGATCAGTACACCAATCCCACTTGGCTCGCCAAATTTCGTTCTTCTAGGTTAAACCGTTCGTTGGCAGTAACCGGTTTCATTTTGAGGTTTCACTCTGTTTTCTCCTATAGGGATACATGTATTTGGAACTCTAAATCAAACACGGTTTGTGCTAGTTCTTTGAAACTTGACACAATAAAGCAGTTTCAAGTTCTATCTCTATGGTTTGTTTGCTGTTGATGTAGCCCTAAGCAGAGACTGGCGAGAATCACTTTCATGGAAAGGGCCTGCCAAGCTTCCAAAAAACTACGAGTTGCCTGAAATCTCAGCACACACTTTTACACCCAATCTTGATGAAACTTTCAGGTAATAATCAGTACACCAATCCCACTTTGCTCGCCAAATTTCTTTTTTCTAGGTTAAACCGTTCCTTGGCAGTAACCGGTTTCTTTTTGAGGTTTCACTCTGTTTTCTCCTATAGGGATACATGTATTTGGAACTCTAAATCAAACACGGTTTGTGCTAGCTCTTTGAAACTTGACACAATAAAGCAGTTTCAAGTTCTATCTCTATGGATTGTTTGCTGTTGATGTAGCCCTAAGCAGAGACTGGCGAGAATCACTTTCATGGAAAGGGCCTGCCAAGCTTCCAAAAAACTACGAGTTGCCTGAAATCTCAGCACACCCTTTTTCACCCAATCTTGATGAAACTTTCAGGTAATGATCAGTACACCAATCCTACTTGGCTCGCCAAATTTCGTTCTTCTAGGTTAAATCGTTCGTTGGCAGTAACAGGTTTCATTTTGAGGTTTCACTCTGTTTTCTCCTATAGGGATACATGTATTTGGAACTCTAAATCAAACACGGTTTGTGCTAGCTCTTTGAAACTTGACACAATAAAGCAGTTTCAAGTTCTATCTCTATGGTTTGTTTGCTGTTGATGTAGCCCTAAGCAGAGACTGGCGAGAATCACTTTCATGGAAAGGGCCTGCCAAGCTTCCAAAAAACTACGAGTTGCCCGAAATCTCAGCACACACTTTTTCACCCAATCTTGATGAAACTTTCAGGTAATGATCAGTACACCAATCCCACTTGGCTCGCCAAATTTCGTTCTTCTAGGTTAAACCGTTCGTTGGCAGTAACCAGTTTCATTTTGAGGTTTCACTCTGTTTTCTCCTATAGGGATACATGTATTTGGAACTCTAAATCAAACAAGGTTTGTGCTAGCTCTTTCAAACTTGACACAATAAACAGTTTCAAGTTCTATCTCTATGGTTTGTTTGCTGTTGATGTAGCCCTAAGCAGGGAATGGCGAGAATCACTTTCATGGAAAGGGCCTGCCAAGCTTCCAATAAACTACGAGTTGCCTGAAATCTCAGAACACCCTTTTTCAACCAATCTTGATGAAACTTTCAGGTAATGATCAGTACACCAATCCCACATGGCTCGCCAAATTTCGTTCTTCTAGGTTAAACCATTCGCTGGCAATAACCGGTTACATTTTGAGGTTTCACTCTGTTTTCTCCTATAGGGATACATGTATTTGGAACTCTAAATCAAACACGGTTTGTGCTAGCTCTTTGAAACTTGACACAATAAAGCAGTTTCAAGTTCTATCTCTATGGTTTGTTTGCTGTTGATGTAGCCCTAAGCAGAGACTGGCGAGAATCACTTTCATGGAAAGGGCCTGCCAAGCTTCCAAAAAACTACGAGTTGCCTGATATCTCAGCAAACACTTTTTCACCCAGTCTTGATGAAACTTTCAGGTAATGATCAGTACACCAATCCCACTTGGCTTGCCAAATTTTGTTCTTCTAGGTTAAACCGTTGGTTGGCAGTAACAGGTTTCATTTTGAGGTTTCACTCTGTTTTTTCCTATAGGGATACATGTATTTGGAACTCTAAGTCAAACAAGGTTTGTGCTAGCTCTTTGAAACTTGACACAATAAAGCAGTTTCAAGTTCTATCTCTATGGTTTGTTTGCTGTTGATGTAGCCCTAAGCAGAGACTGGCGAGAATCACTTTCATGGAAAGGGCCTGCCAAGCTTCCAAAAAACTACGAGTTGCCTGAAATCTCAGCACACACTTTTTCACCCAATCTTGATGAAACTTTCAGGTAATGATCAGTACACCAATCCCACTTGGATCCCCAAATTTCATTCTTCTAGGTTAAACCGTTCGTTGGCAGTAACCGGTTTCATTTTGAGGTTTCACTCTGTTTTCTCCTATATGGATACATGTATTTGGAACCCTAAATCAAACACGGTTTGTGCTAGCTCTTTGAAACTTGACACAATAAAGCAGTTTCAAGTTCTATCTCTATGGTTTGTTTGCTGTTGATGTAGCCCTAAGCAGAGACTGGCGAGAATCACTTTCATGGAAAGGGCGTGCCAAGCTTCCAAAAAACTACGAGTTGCCTGAAATCTCAGCACACACTTTTTCACCCAATCTTGATGAAACTTTCAGGTAATGATCAGTACACAAATCCCACTTGGCTCGCCAAATTTCGTTCTTCTAGGTTAAACCGTTCGTTGGCAGTAACCGGTTTCATTTTGAGGTTTCACTCTGTTTTCTCCTATAGGGATACATGTATTTGGAAATCTAAATCAAACACGGTTTGTGCTAGTTCTTTAAAACTTGATACAATAAAGCAGTTTCAAGTTCTATCTCTATGGTTTGTTTGCTGTTGATGTAGCCCTAAGCAGAGACTGGCGAGAATCACTTTCATGGAAAGGGCCTGCCAAGCTTCCAAAAAACTACGAGTTGCCTGAAATCTAAGCACACACTTTTTCACCCAATCTTGATGAAACTTTCAGGTAATGATCAGTACACCAATCCCACTTGGATCGCCAAATTTCGTTCTTCTAGGTTAAACCGTTCGTTGGCAGTAACCAGTTTCATTTTGAGGTTTCACTCTGTTTTCTCCTATAGGGATATAAGTATTTGGAACTCTAAATCAAACACGGTTTGTGCTAGCTCTTTGAAACTTGACACAATAAACAGTTTCAAGTTCTATCTCTATGGTTTGTTTGCTGTTGATGTAGCCCTAAGCAGAGACTGGCGAGAATCACTTTCATGGAAAGGGCCTGCCAAGCTTCCAAAAAACTACGAGTTGCCTGAAATCTCAGCACACCCTTTTTCACCCAATCTTGATGAAACTTTCAGGTAATGATCAGTACACCAATCCCACTTGGCTCGCCAAATTTCGTACTTCTAGGTTAAACCGTTCGTTGGCAGTAACCGGTTTCATTTTCAGGTTTCACTCTGTTTTCTCTTATAGGGATACATGTGTTTGGAACTCTAAATCAAACACGGTTTGTGCTACCTCTTTGAAACTTGACACAATAAAGCAGTTTCAAGTTCTATCTCTATGGTTTGTTTGCTGTTGATGTAGCCCTAAGCAGAGACTGGCGAGAATCACTTTCATGGAAAGGGCCTGCCAAGCTTTCAAAAAACTACGAGTTGCCTGAAATCTCAGCACACACTTTTTCACCCAATCTTGATGAAACTTTCAGGTAATGATCAGTACACCAATCCCACTTGGCTCGCCAAATTTCGTTCTTCTAGGTTAAACCGTTCATTGGCAGTAACCGGTTTCATTTTGAGGTTTCACTCTGTTTTCTTCTATAGGGATACATGTATTTGGAACTCTAAATCAAACACGGTTTGTGCTAGCTCTTTGAAACTTGACACAATAAAGCAGTTTCAAGTTCTATCTCTATGGTTTGTTTGCTGTTGATGTAGCCCTAAGCAGAGACTGGAGAGAATCACTTTCATGGAAAGAACCTGCCAAGCTTCCAAAAAACTACGAGTTTCCTGAAATCTCAGCACACCCTTTTTCACCCAATCTTGATGAAACTTAAAGGTAATGATCAGTACACCAATCCCACTTGGATCCCCAAATTTCGTTCTTCTAGGTTAAACCGTTCGTTGGCAGTAACCGGTTTCATTTTGAGGTTTCACTCTTTTTTCTCCTATAGGGATACATGTATTTGGAACTCTAAATCAAACACGGTTTGTGCTAGCTCTTTGAAACTTGACACAATAAACAGTTTCAAGTTCTATCTCTATGGTTTGTTTGCTGTTGATGTAGCCCTAAGCAGAGACTGGCGAGAATCACTTTCATGGAAAGGGCCTGCCAAGCTTCCAAAAAACTACGAGTTGCCTGAAATCTCAGCACACCCTTTTTCACCCAATCTTGATGAAACTTTCAGGTAATGATCAGTACACCAATCCCACTTGGCTCGCCAAATTTCGTACTTCTAGGTTAAACCGTTCGTTGGCAGTAACCGGTTTCATTTTCAGGTTTCACTCTGTTTTCTCTTATAGGGATACATGTATTTGGAACTCTAAATCAAACACGGTTTGTGCTAGCTCTTTGAAACTTGACACAATAAAGCAGTTTCAAGTTCTATCTCTATGTTTTGTTTGCTGTTGATGTAGCCCTAAGCAGAGACTGGCGAGAATCACTTTCATGGAAAGGGCCTGCCAAGCTTTCAAAAAACTACGAGTTGCCTGAAATCTCAGCACACCCTTTTTCACCCAATCTTGATGAAACTTTCAGGTAATGATCAGTACACCAATCCCACTTGGCTCGCCAAATTTCGTTCTTCTAGGTTAAACCGTTCATTGTCAGTAACCGGTTTCATTTTGAGGTTTCACTCTGTTTTCTTCTATAGGGATACATGTATTTGGACTCTAAATCAAACACGGTTTGTGCTAGCTCTTTGAAACTTGACACAATAAAGCAGTTTCAAGTTCTATCTCTATGGTTTGTTTGCTGTTGATGTAGCCCTAAGCAGAGACTGGAGAGAATCACTTTCATGGAAAGAACCTGCCAAGCTTCCAAAAAACTACGAGTTTCCTGAAATCTCAGCACACCCTTTTTCACCCAATCTTGATGAAACTTAAAGGTAATGATCAGTACACCAATCCCACTTGGATCCCCAAATTTCGTTCTTCTAGGTTAAACCGTTCGTTGGCAGTAACCGGTTTCATTTTGAGGTTTCACTCTTTTTTCTCCTATAGGGATACATGTATTTGGAACTCTAAATCAAACACGGTTTGTGCTAGCTCTTTGAAACTTGACACAATAAAGCAGTTTCAAGTTCTATCTCTATGGTTTGTTTGCTGTTGATGTAGCCCTAAGCAGAGACTGGCGAGAATCACTTTCATGGAAAGGGCCTGCCAAGCTTCAAAAAACTACGAGTTGCCTGAAATCTCAGCACACACTTTTTCACCCAATCTTGATGAAACTTTCAGGTAATGATCAGTACACCAATCCCACTTGGCTCGCCAAATTTCGTTCTTCTAGGTTAAACCGTTCGTTGGCAGTAACCGGTTTCATTTTGAGGTTTCACTCTTTTTTCTCCTATAGGGATACATGTATTTGGAACTCTAAATCAAACACGGTTTGTGCTAGCTCTTTGAAACTTGACACAATAAAGCAGTTTCAAGTTCTATCTCTATGGTTTGTTTGCTGTTGATGTAGCCCTAAGCAGAGACTGGCGAGAATCACTTTCATGGAAAAAGACTGCCAAGCTTCCAAAAAACTACGAGTTGCCTGAAATCTCAGCACACACTTTTTCACCCAATCTTGATGAAACTTTCAGGTAATGATCAGCACACCAATCTCACTTGGCTCGCCAAATTTTGTTCTTCTAGGTTAAACCGTTCGTTGGCAGTACCCGGTTACATTTTGAGGTTTCACTCTGTTTTCTCCTATAGGGATACATGTATTTGGAATTCTAAATCAAACACGGTTTGTGCTAGCTCTTTGAAACTTGACACAATAAAGCAGTTTCAAGTTCTATCTCTATGGTTTGTTTGCTGTTGATGTAGCCCTAAGCATAGACTGGCGACAATCACTTTCATGGAAAGGGCCTGCCAAGCTTCAAAAAACTACGAGTTGCCTGAAATCTCAGCACACCCTTTTTCACCCAATCTTGATGAAACTTTCAGGTAATGATCAGTACACCAATCCCACTTGGATCGCCAAATTTCGTTCTTCTAGGTTAAACCGTTCGTTGGCAGTAACCAGTTTCATTTTGAGGTTTCACTCTGTTTTCTCCTATAGGGATATAAGTATTTGGAACTCTAAATCAAACACGGTTTGTGCTAGCTCTTTGAAACTTGACACAATAAACAGTTTCAAGTTCTATCTCTATGGTTTGTTTGCTGTTGATGTAGCCCTAAGCAGAGACTGGCGAGAATCACTTTCATGGAAAGGGCCTGCCAAGCTTCCAAAAAACTACGAGTTGCCTGAAATCTCAGCACACCCTTTTTCACCCAATCTTGATGAAACTTTCAGGTAATGATCAGTACACCAATCCCACTTGGCTCGCCAAATTTCGTACTTCTAGGTTAAACCGTTCGTTGGCAGTAACCGGTTTCATTTTCAGGTTTCACTCTGTTTTCTCTTATAGGGATACATGTATTTGGAACTCTAAATCAAACACGGTTTGTGCTAGCTCTTTGAAACTTGACACAATAAAGCAGTTTCAAGTTCTATCTCTATGTTTTGTTTGCTGTTGATGTAGCCCTAAGCAGAGACTGGCGAGAATCACTTTCATGGAAAGGGCCTGCCAAGCTTTCAAAAAACTACGAGTTGCCTGAAATCTCAGCACACCCTTTTTCACCCAATCTTGATGAAACTTTCAGGTAATGATCAGTACACCAATCCCACTTGGCTCGCCAAATTTCGTTCTTCTAGGTTAAACCGTTCATTGTCAGTAACCGGTTTCATTTTGAGGTTTCACTCTGTTTTCTTCTATAGGGATACATGTATTTGGACTCTAAATCAAACACGGTTTGTGCTAGCTCTTTGAAACTTGACACAATAAAGCAGTTTCAAGTTCTATCTCTATGGTTTGTTTGCTGTTGATGTAGCCCTAAGCAGAGACTGGAGAGAATCACTTTCATGGAAAGAACCTGCCAAGCTTCCAAAAAACTACGAGTTTCCTGAAATCTCAGCACACCCTTTTTCACCCAATCTTGATGAAACTTAAAGGTAATGATCAGTACACCAATCCCACTTGGATCCCCAAATTTCGTTCTTCTAGGTTAAACCGTTCGTTGGCAGTAACCGGTTTCATTTTGAGGTTTCACTCTTTTTTCTCCTATAGGGATACATGTATTTGGAACTCTAAATCAAACACGGTTTGTGCTAGCTCTTTGAAACTTGACACAATAAAGCAGTTTCAAGTTCTATCTCTATGGTTTGTTTGCTGTTGATGTAGCCCTAAGCAGAGACTGGCGAGAATCACTTTCATGGAAAGGGCCTGCCAAGCTTCAAAAAACTACGAGTTGCCTGAAATCTCAGCACACACTTTTTCACCCAATCTTGATGAAACTTTCAGGTAATGATCAGTACACCAATCCCACTTGGCTCGCCAAATTTCGTTCTTCTAGGTTAAACCGTTCGTTGGCAGTAACCGGTTTCATTTTGAGGTTTCACTCTTTTTTCTCCTATAGGGATACATGTATTTGGAACTCTAAATCAAACACGGTTTGTGCTAGCTCTTTGAAACTTGACACAATAAAGCAGTTTCAAGTTCTATCTCTATGGTTTGTTTGCTGTTGATGTAGCCCTAAGCAGAGACTGGCGAGAATCACTTTCATGGAAAAAGACTGCCAAGCTTCCAAAAAACTACGAGTTGCCTGAAATCTCAGCACACACTTTTTCACCCAATCTTGATGAAACTTTCAGGTAATGATCAGCACACCAATCTCACTTGGCTCGCCAAATTTTGTTCTTCTAGGTTAAACCGTTCGTTGGCAGTACCCGGTTACATTTTGAGGTTTCACTCTGTTTTCTCCTATAGGGATACATGTATTTGGAATTCTAAATCAAACACGGTTTGTGCTAGCTCTTTGAAACTTGACACAATAAAGCAGTTTCAAGTTCTATCTCTATGGTTTGTTTGCTGTTGATGTAGCCCTAAGAAGAGACTGGCGAGAATTACTTTCATAAAAAGGGCCTGCCAAGCTTCCAAAAAACTACGAGTTGCCTGAAATCTTAGCAAACACTTTTTCACCCAATCATGATGAAACTTTCAGGTAATGATCAGTACACCAATCCCACTTGGCTCGCCAAATTTCGTTCTTCTAGGTTAAACCGTTCATTGGCAGTAACCGGATTCATTTTGAGGTTTCACTCTGTTTTCTCCTATAGGGATACATGTATTTGGAACTCTAAATTAAACACGGTTTGTGCTAGCTCTTTTGAAACTTGACACAATAAAGCAGATTCAAGTTCTATCTCTATGGTTTGTTTGCTGTTGATGTAGCCCTAAGCAGAGACTGGCGAAAATCACTTTCATGGAAAGGGCCTGCCAAGCTTCCAAAAAACTACGAGTTGCCAGAAATCTCAGCACACACTTTTTCACCCAATCTTGATGAAACTTTCAGGTAATGACCAGTTCACCAATCCCACTTGGCTCGCCAAATTTCGTTCTTCTAGGTTAAACTGTTCGTTGGCAGTAACCGGTTTCATTTTGAGGTTTCAATCTGTTTTCTCCTATAGAAATACATGTATTTGGAACTCTAAATCAAACACGGTTTCTGCTAGCTCTTTGAAACTTGACACAATAAAGCAGTTTCAAGTTCTATCTCTATGGTTTGTTTGCTGTTGATGTAGCCCTAAGCAGAGACTGGCGAGAATCACTTTCATGGAAAAAGACTGCCAAGCTTCCAAAAAACTACGAGTTGCCTGAAATCTCAGCACACACTTTTTCACCCAATCTTGATGAAACTTTCAGGTAATGATCAGCACACCAATCCCACTTGGCTGGCCAAATTTTGTTCTTCTAGGTTAAACCGTTCGTTGGCAGTAACCGGTTACATTTTGAGGTTTCACTCTGTTTTCTCCTATAGGGATACATGTATTTGGAACTCTAAATCAAACACGGTTTGTGCTAGCTCTTTGAAACTTGACACAATAAAGCAGTTTCAAGTTCTATCTCTATGGTTTGTTTGCTGTTGATGTAGCCCTAAGAAGAGACTGGCGAGAATCACTTTGATAAAAAGGGCCTGCCAAGCTTCCAAAAAACTATGAGTTGCCTGAAATCTTAGCAAACACTTTTTCACCCAATCATGATGAAACTTTCAGGTAATGATCAGTACACCAATCCCACTTGGCTCGCCAAATTTCGTTCTTCTAGGTTAAACCGTTCATTGGCAGTAACCGGATTCATTTTGAGGTTTCACTCTTTTTTCTCCTATAGGGATACATGTATTTGGAACTCTAAATCAAACACAGTTTGTGCTAGCTCTTTGAAACTTGACACAATAAAGCAGTTTCAAGTTCTATCTCTATGGTTTGTTTGCTGTTGATGTAGCCCTAAGCAGAGACTGGCGAGAATCACTTTCATGGAAAGGGCCTGCCAAGCTTCCAAAAAACTACGAGTTGCCTGAAATCTCAGCACACCCTTTTTCACCCAATCTTGATGAAACTTTCAGGTAATGATCAGTACACCAATCCCACTTGGTTCGCCAAATTTCGTTTTTCTAGGTTAAACCGTTCGTTGGCAGTAACCGGTTTCATTTTGAGGTTTCACTCTTTTTTCCCCTATAGGGATACATGTATTTGGAACTCTAAATCAAACACGGTTTGTGCTAGCTCTTTGAAACTTGACACAATAAAGCAGTTTCAAGTTCTATCTCTATGGTTTGTTTGCTGTTGATGTAGCCCTAAGCAGAGACTGGCGAGAATCACTTTCATGGAAAGGACCTGCCAAGCTTCCAAAAAACTACGAGTTGCCTGAAATCTCAGCACACCCTTTTTCACCCAATCTTGATGAAACTTTCAGGTAATGATCAGTACACCAATCCCACTTGGTTCGCCAAATTTCGTTCTTCTAAGTTAAACCGTTCGTTGGCAGTAACCGGTTTCATTTTGAGGTTTCACTCTGTTTTCTCCTATAGGGATACATGTATTTGGAACTCTAAATCAAACACGGTTTGTGCTTGCTCTTTGAAACTTGACACAATAAAGCAGTTTCAAGTTCTATCTCTATGGTTTGTTTGCTGTTGATGTAGCCCTAAGCAGAGACTGGCGAGAATCACTTTCATGGAAAGGGCCTGCCAAGCTTCCAAAAAACTACGAGTTGCCTGAAATCTAAGCACACACTTTTTCACCCAATCTTGATGAAACTTTCAGGTAATGATCAGTACACCAATCCCATTTGGCTCGCCAAATTTCGTTCTTCTAGGTTAAACCGTTCGTTGGCAGTAACCGGTTTCATTTTGAGGTTTCACTCTGTTTTCTCCTATAGGGATACATGTATTTGGAACTCTAAATCAAACACGGTTTGTGCTAGCTCTTTGAAACTTGACACAATAAAGCAGTTTCAAGTTCTATCTCTATGGTTTGTTTGCTGTTGATGTAGCCCTAAGCAGAGACTGGCGAGAATCACTTTCATGGAAAGGGCCTGCCAAGCTTCCAAAAAACTACGAGTTGCCTGAAATCTCAGCACACACTTTTTCACCCAATCTTGATGAAACTTTCAGGTAATGATCAGTACACCAGTCCCACTTGGCTCGTCAAATTTCGTTCTTCTAGGTTAAACCGTTCGTTGGCAGTAAACGGTTTCATTTTGAGGTTTCAATCTGTTTTCTCCTATATGGATACATGTATTTGGAACTCTAAATCAAACACGGTTTGTGCTAGCTCTTTGAAACTTGACACAATAAAGCAGTTTCAAGTTCTATCTCTATGGTTTGTTTGCTGTTGATGTAGCCCTAAGCAGAGACTGGCGAGAATCACTTTCATGGAAAAAGACTGCCAAGCTTCCAAAAAACTACGAGTTGCCTGAAATCTCAGCACACACTTTTTCACCCAATCTTGATGAAACTTTCAGGTAATGATCAGCACACCAATCCCACTTGGCTCGCCAAATTTTGTTCTTCTAGGTTAAACCGTTCGTTGGCAGTAACCGGTTACATTTTGAGGTTTCACTCTGTTTTCTCCTATAGGGATACATGTATTTGTAACTCTAAATCAAACACGGTTTGTGCTAGCTCTTTGAAACTTGACACAATAAAGCAGTTTCAAGTTCTATCTCTATGGTTTGTTTGCTGTTGATGTAGCCCTAAGCAGAGACTGGCGAGAATCACTTTCATGGAAAGGGCCTGCCAAGCTTCCAAAAAACTACGAGTTGCCTAAAATCTCAGCACACCCTGTTTTCACCCAATCTTGATGAAACTTTCAGGTAATGATCAGTACACCAATCCCACTTGGCTCGCCAAATTTCGTTCTTCTAGGTTAAACCGTTCGTTGGCAGTAACCGGTTTCATTTTGAGGTTTCACTCTGTTTTCTCCTATAGGGATACATGTATTTGGAACTCTAAATCAAACACGGTTTGTGCTAGCTCTTTGAAACTTGACACAATAAAGCAGTTTCAAGTTCTATCTCTATGGTTTGTTTGCTGTTGATGTAGCCCTCAGAAGAGACTGGCGAGAATCACTTTCATGGAAAGGGCCTGCCAAGCTTCCAAAAAACTACGAGTTGCCTGAAATCTCAGCACACCCTTTTTCACCCAATCTTGATGAAACTTTCAGGTAATGATCAGTACACCAATCCCAATTGGCTCGCCAAATTTCGTTATTCTAGGTTAAACCGTTCGTTGGCAGTAACCGGTTTCATTTTGAGGTTTCACTCTGTTTTCTCCTATAGGGATACATGTATTTGGAACTCTAAATCAAACACGGTTTGTGCTAGCTCTTTGAAACTTGACACAATAAAGCAGTTTCAAGTTCTATCTCTATGGTTTGTTTGCTGTTGATGTAGCCCTAAGCAGAGACTGCCGAGAATCACTTTCATGGAAAGGGCCTGCCAAGCTTCCAAAAAACTACGAGTTGCCTGAAATCTCAGCAAACACTTTTTCACCCAATCTTGATGAAACTTTCAGGTAATGATCAGTACACCAATCCCACTTGGCTTGCCAAATTTCGTTCTTCTAGGTTAAACCTTTCGTTGGCAGTAACCGGTGTCATTTTGAGGTTTCACTCTGTTTTCTCCTATAGGGATACATATATTTGGAACTCTAAATCAAACACGGTTTGTGCTAGCTCTTTGAAACGTGACACAATAAAGCAGTTTCAAGTTCTATCTCTATGGTTTGTTTGCTGTTGATGTAGCCCTAAGCAGAGACTGGCGAGAATCACTTTCATGAAAAGGGCCTGCCAAGCTTCCAAAAAACTACGAGTTGCCTGAAATCTCAGCAAAATCTTTTTCACCCAATCTTGATGAAACTTCCAGGTAATGATCAGTACA
Organism: Ictidomys tridecemlineatus; assembly: GCF_052094955.1. Lineage (NCBI taxonomy): Eukaryota > Metazoa > Chordata > Mammalia > Rodentia > Sciuridae > Ictidomys > Ictidomys tridecemlineatus. The sequence continues at coordinate 19,153 of NW_027525134.1, forward strand.
CCAATCCCACTTGGTTCGCCAAATTTCGTTCTTCTAGGTTAAACCGTTCGTTGGCAGTAACCGGTTTCATTTTGAGGTTTCACTCTGTTTTCTCCTATAGGGATACATGTATTTGGAACTCTAAATCAAACACGGTTTGTCCTAGCTCTTTGAAACTTGACACAATAAAGCAGTTTCAAGTTCTATCTCTATGGTTTGTTTGCTGTTGATGTAGCCCAAAGCAGAGACTGGCGAGAATCACTTTCATGGAAAGGGCCTGCCAAGCTTCCAAAAAACTACGAGTTGCCTGAAATCTCAGCACACCCTTTTTCACCCAATCATGATGAAACTTTCAGGTAATGATCAGTACACCAATCCCATTTGGCTCGCCAAATTTCGTTCTTCTGGGTTAAACCGTTCGTTGGCAGTAACCGGTTTCATTTTGAGGTTTCACTCTGTTTTCTCCGATAGGGATACATGTATTTGGAACCCTAATTCAAACACGGTTTGTGCTAGCTCTTTGAAACTTGACACAATAAAGCAGTTTCAGGTTCTATCTCTATGGTTTGTTTGCTGTTGATGTAGCCCTAAGCAGAGACTGGCGAGCATCACTTTCATGGAAAGGGCCTGCCAAGCTTCCAAAAACTACGAGTTGCCTGAAATCTCAGCACACACTTTTTCACCCAATCTTGATGATACTTTCAGGTAATGATCAGTACACCAAGCCCCACTTGGCTCGCCAAATTTCGTTCTTCTAGGTTAAACCGTTCGTTGGCAGTAACCGGTTTCATTTTGAGGTTTCACTCTGTTTTCTCCTATAGGGATACATGTATTTGGAACTCTAAATCAAACACGGTTTGTGCTAGCTCTTTGAAACTTGACACAATAAAGCAGTTTCAAGTTCTATCTCTATGGTTTGTTTGCTGTTGATGTAGCCCTCAGAAGAGACTGGCGAGAATCACTTTCATGGAAAGGGCCTGCCAAGCTTCCAAAAAACTACGAGTTGCCTGAAATCTCAGCACACCCTTTTTCACCCAATCTTGATGAAACTTTCAGGTAATGATCAATACTCCAATCCCACTTGGCTCGCCAAATTTCGTTCTTCTAGGTTAAACCGTTCATTGGCAGTAACCGGTTTCATTTTGAGGTTTCACTCTGTTTTCTCCTATAGGGATTCATGTATTTGGAACTCTAAATCAAACACGGTTTGTGCTAGCTCTTTGAAACTTGACACAATAAAGCAGTTTCAAGTTCTATCTCTATGGTTTGTTTGCTGTTGATGTAGCCCAAAGCAGAGACTGGCGAGAATCACTTTCATGGAAAGGGCCTGCCAAGCTTCCAAAAAATTATGAGTTGACTGAAATTTCAGCACACACTTTTTCACCCAATCTTGATGAAACTTTCAGGTAATGATCAGTACACCATTCCCACTTGGCTCGCCAAATTTCGTTCTTCTAGGTTAAACCGTTCGTTGGCAGTAACCGGTGTCATTTTGAGGTTTCACTCTGTTTTCTCCTATAGGGATACATGTATTTGGAACTCTAAATCAAACACGGTTTGTGCTAGCTCTTTGAAACTTGACACAATAAAGCAGTTTCAAGTTCTATCTCTATGGTTTGTTTGCTGTTGATGTAGCCCTAAGCAGAGACTGGCGAGAATCACTTTCATGGAAAGGGCCTGCCAAGCTTCCAAAAAACTACGAGTTGCCTGAAATCTCAGCAAACACTTTTTAACCCAATCTTGATGAAACTTTCAGGTAATGATCAGTACACCAATCCCACTTGGCTCGCCAAATTTCGTTCTTCTAGGTTAAACCGTTCATTGGCAGTAACCGGTTTCATTTTGAGGTTTCACTCCGTTTTCTCCTATAGGGATACATGTATTTGGAACTCTAAATCAAACAAGGTTTGTGCTAGCTCTTTGAAACTTGACACAATAAAGCAGTTTCAAGTTCTATCTCTATGGTTTGTTTGCTGTTGATGTAGCCCTAAGCAGAGACTGGCGAGAATCACTTTCATGGAAAGGGCCTGCCAAGCTTCCAAAAACTACGAGTTGCCTGAAATCTCAGCACACACTTTTTCACCCAATATTGATGAAACTTTCAGGTTATGATCAGTACACCAATCCCACTTGGCTCGCCAAATTTCGTTCTTCTAGGTTAAACCGTTCGTTGGCAGTAACCGGTTTCATTTGAGGTTTCACTCTGTTTTCTCCTATAGGGATACATGTATTTGGAACTCTAAATCAAACACGGTTTGTGCTAGCTCTTTGAAACTTGACACAATAAAGCAGATTCAAGTTCTATCTCTATGGTTTGTTTGCTGTTGATGTAGCCTTAAGCAGAGACTGGCGAGAATCACTTTTATGGAAAGGGCCTGCCAAGCTTCCAGAAAACTACGAGTTGCCTGAAATCTCAGCTAACTGTTTTTCACGCAATCTTGATGAAACTTTCAGGTAATGATCAGTACACCAATCCACTTGGCTCGCCAAATTTCGTTCTTCTAGGTTAAACCGTTCGTTGGCAGTAACCGGTTTTATTTTGAGGTTTCACTCTGTTTTCTCCTATAGGGATACATGTATTTGGAACTCTAAATCAAACACGGTTTGTGCTAGCTCTTTGAAACTTGACACAATAAAGCCGTTTCAAGTTCTATCTCTATGGTTTGTTTGCTGTTGATGTAGCCCTAAGCAGAGACTGGCGAGAATCACTTTCATGGAAAGGGCCTGCCAAGCTTCCAAAAAACTGAGAGTTCCCTGAAATCTCAGCACACCCTTTTTCACCCAATATTGATGAAACTTTCAGGTTATGATCAGTACACCAATCCCACTTGGCTCGCCAAATTTCGTTCTTCTAGGTTAAACCGTTCGTTGGCAGTAACCGGTTTCATTTTGAGGTTTCACTCTGTTTTCTCCTATAGGGATACATGTATTTGGAACTCTAAATCAAACACGGTTTGTGCTAGCTCTTTGAAACTTGACACAATAAAGCAGTTTCAAGTTCTATCTCTATGGTTTGTTTGCTGTTGATGTAGCCTTAAGCAGAGACTGGCGAGAATCACTTTTATGGAAAGGGCCTGCCAAGCTTCCAAAAAACTACGAGTTGCCTGAAATCTCAGCTAACTGTTTTTCACCCAATCTTGATGAAACTTTCAGGTAATGATCAGTACACCAATCCCACTTGGCTCGCCAAATTCGTTCTTCTAGGTTAAACCGTTCGTTGGCAGTAACCGGTTTCATTTTGAGGTTTCACTCTGTTTTCTCCTATAGGGATACATGTATTTGGAACTCTAAATCAAACACGGTTTGTGCTAGCTCTTTGAAACTTGACACAATAAAGCAGTTTCAAGTTCTATCTCTATGGTTTGTTTGCTGTTGATGTAGCCCTAAGCAGAGACTGGCGAGAATCACTTTCATGGAAAGGGCCTGCCAAGCTTCCAAAAACTGACGAGTTGCCTGAAATCTCAGCACACACTTTTTCACCCAATCTTGATGAAACTTTCAGGTAATGATCAGTACACCAATCCCACTTGGCTCGCCAAATTTCGTTCTTCTAGGTTAAACCGTTCGTTGGCAGTAACCGGTTTCATTTTGAGGTTTCACTCTGTTTTCTCCTATAGGGATATATGTATTTGGAACTCTAAAACAAACACGGTTTGTGCTAGCTCTTTGAAACTTGACACAATAAAGCAGTTTCAAGTTCTATCTCTATGGTTTTTTTGCTGTTGATGTACCCTAAGCAGAGACTGGCGAGAATCACTTTCATGGAAAGGGCCGTGCCAAGCTTCCAAAAAACTACGAGTTGCCTGAAATCTCAGCACACCCTTTTTCACCCAATCTTGATGAAACTTTCAGGTAATGATCAGTACACCAATCCCACTTGGCTCGCCAAATTTCGTTCTTCTAGGTTAAACCGTTCGTTGGCAGTAACCGGTTTCATTTTGAGGTTTCACTCTGTTTTCTCCTATAGGGATACATGTATTTGGAACTCTAAATCAAACACGGTTTGTGCTAGCTCTTTGAAACTTGACACAATAAAGCCGTTTCAAGTTCTATCTCTATGGTTTGTTTGCTGTTGATGTAGCCCTAAGCAGAGACTGGCGAGAATCACTTTCATGGAAAGGGCCTGCCAAGCTTCCAAAAAACTCTGAAATCTCAGCACACACTTTTTCACCCAATCTTGATGTGAACTTTCAGGTAATGATCAGTACACCAATCCCATTTGGCTCGCCAAATTTCGTTCTTCTAGGTTAAACCGTTCGTTGGCAGTAACCGGTTACATTTTGAGGTTTCACTCTGTTTTCTCCTATAGGGATACATGTATTTGGAACTCTAAATCAAAC